>NC_138151.1:29174024-29321524 GCF_964199315.1 Orbicella franksi
GGAAATTCTGAAGTCGCAATTTGGATTGCCACCGACTTTGGGGGACTTCACCACCAAGTGAAAACCATCCCTAATCACACTGCCCACTATCTCAGAGGAAGGCCATTTACGCTCTCTTCTGATCCATTCTTGTGCAACCTTCGGCCATCCTGGTGATCTTAATGCAGGGACAAAATCAATTCCGGCTTCCACGTAATTTTTCCGAAGTTCTGCTTTCTCACTGCCGTTAGGGAACATGTGTGTACACAAGAATTCCACTCCTTTGATTCTCTTTGTTTTGTGTGTTTTGCCATCTTTGTTATTGTAACTTGGATTTTGCGTTACATCTGCCGTGCGCCGTAACGGCTGCTCTTCTCCTTTTAAGCCACTTGTATTTTCGCTGATATCTTCATTCTGTTGCTCTGTTTTCCTGTCAAGATTTGTTTCACTTTCTTGTACATGCGTTGTTTTTGCTGGGAACTCTGAAGAATTTAGCAGCGATTCTTTCATTGGTAATTTCCTTGAGGGGTAGTGTACGTCAGTATCAGGCGGGAGCAATACATTAAACTTTACCGCAGGACTGTCATTGCTGTCCTTGTAGCGACAAGTGAATGGCGGAGGGCAGGAAGGTTCTTCGCGTGAAAGAAATTCAAAAGCTGTACTAGCAATCGACTTGCCTATATCCCCGTAGATTAAATCATGGGAATCTTTTACAGCTGTAGTAGAGACGTAGTCCATGTCTTCCACGCAGCAGAACTTTAACAAAGGGTGATGGACTCCCTTGATTCTGACAAACAGCGGACTCTGGGGTAAATATTCGATCAGTTCCTCGTGGATTAACAAGTTATGTGAATTTGGAAACATCATTATATCCACATCTCCAAAGTCATCAGCTTCTTCGCTCTTTAAATCTTCAACCGCGCTTCCGTAAGGTCGAAGCACGATGGACCCTGTTGACGAAGCGTTGCTCAAAATCTCCGAAAGCAAATTTAAGCTCATCTTCCAGTAATCTTGGTCGGCGTTTTTCCATTGTTCGGATTCCTTTCCTCGCTTTCCCAGCGTCTTGATAATGAGGTTAAGTTGCTGGTTTTTCTCGTCTTCTCTCGTCGTATTCATTGTACGAAGTGGAAATGTTTGTCTGTTGTCACAGGCGAGGGATCATTTTCCGAATTTGGCATTTCGGTTTCCGAGACCTTGGCCAATGAGAGGTCGCTTGCGGTTATCCATTTGACAGGGCTGTCAAATGGGAAATACAACACGCGTGCTATTTTCATTCCTCCCGTGAAACTTCTGCGGCATTCAAAACAAGATGGATAATCAGAGCAAATAGGTTTCCTTCATAAGATCCAAGAAGCGTCCCGTCAAATGACGGAGTATTAAGCCATGCAAGGTGCGTAAACATTCGAAATGCAGGAACTTGCATACTTGTTCAGTGTAATGTAATTTGGAATTTGTATTAAAGAAGGCAGCAGGGACGGGGTGACTCTATTGTTTTCCGGTATTGATTCGTGACCGACTCAACACTGCCAGTGTGACGTCACATAGCAACGAGCGAGCCCTTCGAGTAGCCTATTCAGATTACGCCATTGAAGAAGGGCAACAGAGGTTAAGAAAGGCAAAAAAACAGAAACAGGCCTGATATCACTTTTGTTCGCTATCTAAGTGTACGTGTGTACAGTTTTTTGTTACTTTTTGTCTGTGTGCAATATCTGTTTTAGTTTTGTGCGCGCGTAATCGTGTATTCTTGTTGAATTTTGTTGCGGGTAAGTGGCGGGACCACCATCTTGAAAACGGGACAAGAGAAGTCAACGTAAAACGTTCGCGTTTTCTCTCTTAAATGTCTTACCAATAGTCTTGTTAATAGGAGGCTTATTTTTATGCATTGATAATATACGTTTAACCTGCGTGTCTTTCTGTGTTGAGTGAACCAGCCGTTCCTCTCATCAATCTGTTGGAGTGTTGGGATGCTGTTTATTTCTTGTTTTCCACCAAAATGTCCCTGTGATGTGATAGGTTTTTGTCTGTTTTGGAACACCTTTGTTGGTGGCAATCAGGCCTTTGAATTTAAAACGTACTGCAGCTTTATTTGTTGGCTTTTGTTGTGACGGATTGTTGGCTTTTTTCCTGCCTAGTTGCAACTGTTACGCTGACGTTTTCCTCTTCACTGTTCATTGTTGTGGTTTTCAAAGTTACAAAAATGTTTAAATTAGAGCACAGGCAGACCACCCTATGTGTTCGAATCTGTGAGGGTTATGAATAAAGCTCTGAAAATTGCATATCTAAATTACATCTTGGTCTGAATATCCCAATAAAGTTAAGGGGGTATGGTACCCTAAAATATGGCGATGTTCATGGAAAATTCAATTTCTTGGAAATACAAGACTTAAGACCCTTGAGGACTTGTCAAAAACATTTTGAAACGATCTTGCCGAATTTCCTTCCAGATGAGTGTGAAATTTAAGGAAAGTACACAGTGGTATAAGTTTTTTCACGTGGCAACGGCCATAGCAACGACTGTTTACTATAAGAACGTGACCAAAAATATAGATTATTTTTAACTTATATGAACGAAACTATTTAGAAAAAACTTTTAAGACATGCACAACTCGATTGGTATAATTATTTGTGAAAAGCTTTGCCTCGAATTGCCATCACAGGCTCATTCATTTCCCTTGTGACAAGGAATATTTCCCACAACTGCGGTAACTTTTTACAAAATAGAACAACCATTGCACCCCCTCCCCCGAGATCCAATCTGCACCTCCCCACTATTTGTGGCTCGTTAAATGCCTTATACTTCGTGTAAGAAACTTAAAGTGCATTTTTCTCAAAAGTTTACTTTTGTACCGACTGACTTCGCGCCAACATTTCTACTTTCTGCAAGGTTTTTAAGTAGAATTTCTGAAACTTGAGCTCATCAAAGACCAATAGTGTCGTGATGATATAAACTAAACAAATCGTAACATTTTAAGGTCTGTCACGTGACATGAGATGATTTGTCCACTGGGTGTGGTAAAAAATAAGGTTATTTCCAAATAAAGCTGTAAAAAGCACTGAAAATAAGAGTTAACTGTCAAAACTTAGGTTCATATCACAGAACAAAACAGAAACTTACGTAATATGCTTATTTGACGGTCAATTCTTGTTTTGTAAAAGAGCAGGAAGTGTTGGCGTCAATACTATAAAACACTCTTCAAAAGGCTGTGGCTGGTTTCCATAGCAACCATTTTGAGTAAAACTCTAGAAATTTAATTTCTCTTCTTGAATGCAATAGCACACAATTGATCTTTCTTCACCATATTTAAACAAACTTTTTGGTCCATATTGAGGGTACCATACTACCTTAAATGAAACGTTAATCGACTCATGTGTTGCATTTTTTCGCCTTCCGGTCCTTCTGAAGCGGTTTTTTAAGAAATTATTCAGAGTCAGTTATCACATGATGAGCTAAGGAAACTTTCGCTTTTACTGCGGTAACTAGAGAGCAAATTTAATTCTCCATGCAATAACTTAATTTGGGAGCAATGTGATCTCAACGATTTTTTTTTTAGAAGAAGGAATCTTTTTTGACAGCTTATCAGTCTTAAGGTTACAGTATACCTTCAGATCGGCAATTTTCTTCAAATTTGGATTTTTGGTTCAAAGTAATGGTCGAAGAGTAATCTCTAATTTCTGAAAACAAAATTGAAAAAAACTCAATATTGGCGGAGAAATGGAGGTTTTACGTTACGGCCGGAAGTAAAGTTCCCTCTTGATTGACAGCCCTATAACGTGTACGCAATCAACCGAGACTACTTTCGCGGGAATATATGGATACCACGAATTGGCTGGCTACTCAGATCCAAGCATTTTTCGTATTAGATGTAATTCTATTAAGTTATAAGTAAACATGGACCACGGAAAACTCTGTTTACCAGTTCGAAAAAGCGAAGAACGAATGAAAACACATCAATGAGTGAAGAAGCGAAAGTTGGCCTCGCGGATGAAGCTATAGCTATCGTATCAAGCAGGCAAAAAGATCGAGTCAAGAGTAGAGAAAGATTCTGTAAAAGTTTGGGAACTCGACAGCTATAACAGCGACGTGTACATTGACTCTTTTGTTGAGTCCGATACCGATGAATCGCCCAACTCATTGAGATCCATTGGAATATTATCCATGCACATTTGCTCCGCCGCGCTTTCTTTTGTTCAGTTTGTTCTCGTCGCCCAGCCACTCTAGCGTTCGTATCCTTTTTCGTCTTCCCCATTTTGCCAGACCAGCTTCAAGAAAAACCGAGCTACAGAAAAATTATCTCTCCGCCTTGAGCGCATTGCGAAACTCAAGGGTTTTTTCGAGATTCACGCGTAAATTTCACCGCGAGTTAATGGTAGTAAATTTTCCAAGCGCTGATTGGCTCAGTGATCTGAGAACCCAGTTGAAGGCGTTTGTGGGCGGGGTTTGTTTGCGAAGCAAGAGATTTTTCTTAGCGCTGTTTTCTCGAATAAATTTTTTCGCTTGAAGCAGACACTTTAAAGAGTTACAACTCAAAGGGGATTTGTTTGATTGCCCTCAAATTTGGACAGTAGCTAGATTAACATATAAAAAACAAAAACGTGTCTGCGAATTGTTTATTTCGAAATATTTTTTCTCCGAGAGCAATTTTTGTACGATCACTTCACATTTTTTAAGTCCTATTTTGAAAATGTTCTGTAACTTTTTACTGCAATTGAATGTGGCAAAACGCAGACACGCTTTTTTAGCGCTTTTTGTCCTGAAACCGGGGAAAAAAATAAATTGGTGAAAAACAAAATTCGCTTTGACTTGTAGCTTCCAAAAGGTGATTAGGACGCTCGCATTTAGTGGCCGTGAAAAAATCGGCACTTCATTTTATTTCAAAATTTTTGGTATGGTTTGATAGCCAGCTCTATAAGCTTTAATTTGATATAGGGGTTTAGGTATCTACAGCTTAAACCGAACGCGCTACATCGCTTGGACGTGAGACACCCGTGAAGGTATACGGTAACCTTAATGAATGGGTGGAAACGGCGGCTGCAAAGGGAGGCTAGAAGCAGCTACTATATCTGAAATTTTGTATTTATTAATCAGGGAAATTTTATTTTTATCAGGGACAAGTCAGGGAATTTTGAAAGGAGATGTCTGGCAACCATGGCAATGCTCATATTTCTGAGCGTGACAACCCAAATAACGGCTTCGATACCGATTGCCTTGACAAAACTCGTTATTAGATTGTAACACTATTTTATGTTGTTTAGAAACGTTGCGAACCTCTTGGCAAAGTCCTGGATCACATGAGTCTGTGCGTGGAAGAAGCCGTCCATGAGTTAGCCAGTATCTTCCTCGAGAGCTTGGAAAGCATAGGTGTATCAGCACTGGGACCCAGGTCTCCGTCATCCAAAGCCACAGACAAAGAGAAGGATCGCAAACTGGAGAGCAGGGAAAAGGACAAGGATGGACAGAGAGAGAAGTCGTCCAAGCTACCCGACGAAAAAACTATTGACGAGGAAATAGATGAGCTGATTTTGTACTTTAATCATCGCACATTCGAGGCTCTTCTGCGTGCTACAAGAAACGCTTTGGATGGAATGAAACGCAGACTGTTTTGTACCAGGTGCGTTTAGCTTGATTCGTCACGCAACGTCCAAGGCAACTTGAGAATTGTTACTTGACACTGCTTGACGACCCAATAGACATGCTTGAAACTGAAAAAGAATTCCTTGTTGCTGATGTTGTTTGCGTTTCTCTTACAGTGTTATTTAATATCACGCGGTAATCGTATGGTAAAGGAACTTTCTCAGTATCTGCTGGTTAGTCGTCACGCGACGTCCTAGGCAACTTGAGAAGTGCTGCGTGACATTGCGTGACGACCCAATAGACGTGCTTGAAACTGAAAAATATTCCTTGTTGCTAATGTTGTTTGCACTTCTCTCCCTATGTTATTTAGTATCACGCGGTCATCGTATGGTAAAGGAACTTTCTCGGCATCTGTAGGTTTCCCAACAAACGCTTTCAGCAAAGCTCCCTTCTTCAAGGCAGACATAACTCTGGTTATTCCACAAGTGGTGCGTTATGCGTCATGCTCTTAGCGCTGACACTCATTGCATTAATTACTTACACTAACTCACAATTTTTTTTAGTAATAGTTAGATATTCAAAGTAGAGTGTTTGCCTCTTGAAGTAACGATGCGGGTTATCTAAACCAGGCAATCAGTTGCTTATAGCTTTATTGGGGGTTGGTGCTCTGTAAATCTTTGGGTAGGGGTGTCCGCTGGGACACTGAAACGTTATACTTGACCATGATCAGCTTTATTTTTCAACCCTATTCTAGACTAGGCACCACAAACCCCTACCCTATCTAAGACTAGCTATTTCCCACGCAGAAACGTAACCGCTAATATTGTCCAACATACGCTAACTAAACCAATATCTTAAGAAGTCACTTCTGAGTTTCATCCCCGAGTAAAGAACCCCGTTTTAGACTAAATTATTTATGCACTAGCCACTTTTCCGGTAAATTATACCTATTGCAGACCAAGACTGTTTGGTTTCTATACCCTATCCCAAACTAAACTGCCTGAAAACCATACCCTTCACAGCGGCATATAGCTTGCATATGGGAGTACCCCCCCCCCCCGGGATAGCTATACTTGCTATTGAATTAGAATACTTTCGGTAAAGCATAGCTACGCACTCTCACAATCAAGCCCAGTACTGTAAAGACAGAAAAACACCACGAACTTCATAAAACTCTAAGACATATTACTTTGGTTCAGGTTTACTGAGGTTTCAGGACAGACTGCTTTTGTCAGTTCACTTTTGACCTATAATTATGGACCGAGCGATAAATTCCATATCCTTGTGCACAGGTTATCCATCCCAGCCTGGACGATATACAACAAACTCTAAACAAAGCTGCGCAGTCTGTGCTGGATGTTACCCGGTCTGTGGCTCAATGGGGACAGAAGAGATTCAAACAGATGGAAATTAATCCACAGAACGATTCCACACCAGGTCACATCAAAAGGACTGTGAGAGCCACTGAATCTAGTGAGTAGCCGGGTTGAAAAGAAACAGTAACTGGGTTACAAAACAAAGAACTGCAGTAACTTGAGGCTTGCCTTGAAATCGAGGAGCTACTTCAGCTACTTCAGCTACTAAAGGAACTACTTCACGGCTTACGCATCTTGAAAAGTTTAGCCTAAAGTTTTCAAGTTCGTCGTTTGTAATCCATGTCAGTCTCCTCCACCCTTAGCCATCCTTGCTCCTTTATGGTTTATTATCATCTCTTTGGTGTTTTTCTATCTTAGTAAACTACTGTTTTCTGGTCCCTTCAATTTAAAGGTAATTTTGTACGTGGCGTAAGTAACTCAAAGTGCCGTGCTTAAGCCCCTTTAAAGCCTTGGCTTTCTAATTGACGGTACTACTGCCAATTTTATCCATTAGACGGTGACCTAGTAGTTGTCATCATCATGTAGCACTATACATGTATCAACACTATTTTTCAGTCAAGGAGTTACTCCAACTTAAAAGACTGAGTTAACATTATTGGCCAAACATAGCTACTTTTTGGAGTTATTTTTAACTCCAAATCCGGAATCGAGTTTTACTTCATAGCAAGAGTTATCTTAACTCCTAAAGTGGAGTTAGGTTTATTATTAGAGGAGTAATTTTAACTTAGAATGGAGTTACACTTCTAGGTTCAAAATATATTTTTTCAGGGTTGTTTTGACTCTTTTAAATTTAACTCTAACAAGAACAGAGTTTGTGCTGTTTTCCATTTGTCATGCGTAGTTTAGAGATAGCACACGTGCAAGCCATACTTCGATAACTATTATTATATATTCTTACGAGTTTAGATCGTGTGTTGCATTATTTCGATACTTATGTCACTCATTTGCATCGAACGCCCTTTTAAAAGACGTACGGTGGAAGTGTTTAACACAAGTATCCAAAATCTTGAAAGATTTTATTATGATTCACTCCAACGCTGCTAATCACACGTTAAACAAAATTCCAGGTTCAAAATAGATGTAATTCCCTTTTCAAGGTTATCTTGACTCTCAAATTCAGTTACTCTTATAAAAACAGCTGTTGGCCAAAAATGAAGAATTTGTGCTGTTTTATACTGGACATACTTTGTTAGTAGTCGTGCAAACCATACATCGATGAGTATTATGTATTATTCCGATTTAGATCGTGCTTTACATTATTTCGATACTTGTGTTACTCACTCCGCCGAACGCCCTTTTAAAGGACGTACGGTGGAAGTGTGTAACATAAGTATGGAAAATCTTCAAAGGATTGTGTTAGAGAGAACAATTCAATTCAAGGGCTCTAATCATGCGTTAACAAAAAGAAGAGCAATTGACACTTAGGTCCCGTCATAACCACGCCGGAGAAATTTGAACTTCACTCTGAAATTTGACCTTCACTCTGAAATTTGACCTTCACTCTGAAATTTGAACTTCACTCTGGAATATGAACTTCACTCTGAAAACGCAGCAAGAAAAACCCAGCCATTTTCGATTTGTGTTTGAGGAAGACTATGGCAAGAAAATCACATGATTATCGTCGCGTCATCGTTTTTCGGAAAAGTTCCGTTTTTAAAATGTCTTGCTGTCCACACTAAAACGCAAAGCCGGCGTTTGCAAATTCCTCCAATTTGGAGAGCGTTTTCGAGAGGCTCCGTTTTCGTGACGGATTAGTGTGGACGGTAGGCCTAACCGTAGAAATGAAGCTACGTTTAGTCAAATTTCTCCGGCGCAGTGTGAACAAGCTCTTAAACCTTTGATTATTAGTTACATAAATACTAATCTAGACGTCCTTTTCAACCACAGAAGAAGAGATTCCTGCATCAAAGCTGAAAAACTACTATAAGAGCGTATCGGAACACAAGGACATTATCAAACTACTTATGGTGCTCACTTCAGTGATAAGTTCCTGCAAGGCTGAGGTCATGACCTGTCTGGACGCTTTTACACAGTTCCACTCAGTCTGGGATGAGGACAAGCAGAAAGCCGTAGCTGTGAGTAATGATGCTGACCAGCGTTTTCACTTACTCTGGAATTCAACCTAAGAACAAATTATACCCATCTAATTAATCACATTTGTGTTCAGATAGCACTGTTAACCTATTACATTGATGAGAAGCGCTAGCAAAGTTTCGCACTCGAGCCATGAGAGTTTTTGATTTACTCTGATAAGTTGAAATAAATGATTTGTTTTTACAAAACAGTCGTAATAAACACAAGTTTCTGCACGTAATTAACAGACTTCATGCTCTTACAACATGACCTCAACTCTGGCCCGAATCATAATTATTTGTATAATCTGATTCCAATTCCAAATCTTGATCTGCGTCTTCCGTGAAATTTAGGTATCAGTCCGCTTACTTGTACGAATTGTTCTCTGTGATTGCTGAACTGCATGTGGTTTAGTAAGAAAACTCAGTAAAAGGTACTTGAGTCTTCCACCTGCGCTGAAAACGTGGCAACCTTACTGAAACAACCACACTACCCCTTAAACGATTCTAATTTTGATCTTTATGTACACGTACAGGATTTCGTTGCTTCAGATCCCATTCTTTCAGAATTCAAGGCAGAGATTCTGAAATATCAGGGCATAGAGCAAGAGATTGAAAACATAGAAACAACCTTCAGAGTTGGCTACGGAGCTATTGAAATGTTCTCAGGTAAGAGATCCTTGTAAAATAATTGAACTAGTTTTATAGTAGAAAAAACGAGCCTTCTATAATGATGTCTAGAGCGAAAATGTGTCTTAGCATCAGAAATCCATTTTACCATCAGAAATCCAGTTCACCTTCCGCCGTTAGGAATGGAATATTTGAAAGTTCAACTTCACACAGTTGAGCGTTTTTTCGGTGAGACAAGCCCGCCTGACGTTAAAAAATTCTGACAGCGAATTCTTTAGGTTAGCACAATCCGGAAACGTACAGTCGAGATGACCTGTATAAGTGTTTTTGTCTTCTTTTTAAAGAGCCATTCAAGCTTGCCCTACTAGTTGAGATCAAGGCGTGGAAACTTTTATTTGGCCACAGCATCAACAACAAGTATAAACAGCGCATGGACGAAATCACGCAATTCGTGTCCGAGTACAGTAAGCGACTCGGACGGCAGATCAACGACTTGGAGGACGTCAGAAATGCCATGGCAGCTTTGGAGGATATAAGACAGAACGAGATTAGGATTGACATGATCCTCGGACCGATAGAGGTACTACTGCAGAATAGTTATGTTGTGATCTTCAGGAGAAGCTTTGCTGATCGTTCATTGTGTGTTTGCTTTATAACAGGAAGCTTATGGAATGCTGAACAAGTTCGAGGTATCTGTAGCTCGTGACGAAGTGGAAGGAGTCGACACTCTTAGATATTCCTTTGAGAAACTTCTGGCTCAGGCAGTGAGTAATTGTATAATGCCTCTTACGTTTCCAATAAGGCTCTTTACGATGTTTTATTCTGAGATGAAACAACAACAACAACAAAAAATTCACGGATCTGTCCCAGTTACTGATCAACATTTGCTTTCACTGAGAGCTAAAGATGCACACGGCAAATTGATGAGTGTATAAAGCGATTCAGTTTCTAGAAGCTAACCTCGACTGAGCACTAAGATGATCGTGGTTCGTTTTGTTACAGGGCCAAGTACAGGGTCACTTGGTAAAGATTCAGCCCCAATTCAAAGCTGACTTGCTGGAGAGAGTTGTGGTCTTCCGTGAGGACTCCACTAACTTCATGGGGGACTATGACGAGGTATACATGTAGATTATTACGGGTTCAGGACCTGATATCTTTTTTTTTTTTTTTAACAGCGAGTTCTTGATACTGTACTTAATACTTAATACTTATTGAGCGAGGCTTCGAGCGAGTAAACTACTGTAACCGCGCTGACAGCTCTTTTGCCTCCTCATTCTTCAATGAAACTCCTGGGTTTGTTTGTTTGTGTTAAAAATCGCTTGAACAACCCCAACACTTGATTGTTTTTCGCTCGGTATTTTTGTTTTGGGTTTCTTAAACAAAGCGGGCTATTTCATCCTCAGAAATTTAACTTAAATTTAACAAAACGCGCAACCCGATTGGTCTGAGCCAATTACAAAGCGATATTTGATTAGACTGATATTGTATGACTATCACTTTCCTGATTGTATGGATTTTACTCACGTCTTTACCACACTGATATCCACGCTTAATATGTAATACAGTAAATAATCTCAGGAATCATTGTGATTAAGAGTTTTTGAATGTCAAATATTTCCCGCTCTTCTGAATGTCTCCTGTAAATCTGCCACAGGCTGGTCCGATGGTCAGTGGCATCACTCCTCAAGAAGCCAGTGAAAGACTGAACACGTTTCAGGTGATTATGTACTTGTAGGGACAGCTATCAGGAATTTGAGCTTGAATCCGATAAGCGCAAACCAAGTGATAATGGTTTAATTGAAAAGTGAAAGAAGCACATCACGCTTAGAGTTAGAGTCTTAAAGAGCGGGGGGGGGGGGGGGAGGGGGAAAGGATCACAATATGGGGAGAACTGAAACTGGACTTAAGCTTCACCATTTGACGTTGGCTTTTTTCCTTGAAAATTTGTCAGCTGTCTTACAGGTGTTTGGAATTCGCTGCTTTAAGTTGGGTTCGCAAAGAAAAGAGCGAATTATTCTTGTACATGTACTTGTTACACCATGTTGCAAACGCCAATAACATTCAGTGTTGACATAACAGTCTTTTTGCAGCAGCTATATTTTTTATTAATCAAATAAAAGGTGTAACCGCGTTAATGCTCAACGCTGACTTTCCGTTTTTAGAGTCGTTTTGACGCCTTGTGGCGTAAATACACCACTTACTCAGGAGGTGAACAGTTGTTTGGTCTGACTGTGACGGAGTATCCTGAACTAGCTCGTACCAAAAAAGAACTAGGCCTGCTACAGAAACTGTATGGACTGTACAACGCTGTGATAGATGGCGTCAATGGCTATTATGATATCCTGTGGATTGAAGTCGACATAGAGAGGATCAACAACGAATTGCTTGACTTTCAAAACAGGTGTTGTATGAGCATTGTTCTACGGTAGTGTTATTGTTATCGATAGATTTTTTTGATAGAAAACAGTATGGTGGGGAACGTTTTGAGAGTCAAGGTCTCCAACATCAGGAATATTTTGTCAATTTATGACAAACTTTTGTGTCTATCTTTGACGACTGATCGCAAACGTTGAGTTCGTTTGCCATTCAAGGTTATATTTTTTCATTTACGAGATACTAATTCTTAAGGTCATTCCCCAGTATTGCATTGCGCATCCCTACTGCGCATAATTTCACGAGTGATTAGCGCGCGCGTATTAAAAAATGGCGACTTTTTCTTTACGGCTGGACCTCGCCATAGAGGTAAATCGTCATTTTCTCGCAAACGAGTATGGTGACCTATCATTTTTTTCTGTTGTTTTGAATTGAATAATAAATTTCTCTGTGTAAAATAAATATGGACCAATTGTCAGTGTAGAAAAAAAACAATCGTCGGAAAATTAGCAAGCAATCGTGACTACAGTCATGGTGCTATTATAAGGATTTATTGGGTATAAACAAGGTGCTGTTACTCCTAAACGAACACGGGGACTCCTCATTTTTATTTCAAAATTTAAGTTCCTATAATATAAACAATCAATAAGCAAAGTTTCACAAAAATCTCAGGGCAGGTTCTATTTCAGTGGAATGATCTTAATTCCGTTGGGATCCTCCTTTATCAAGGTACGGTTAGCTCGCTGGACTTCGGATCGAGTGGTCTGGATTCGAGCCCTGCCATGGCCCTTGGTTTTCTTTTCGTGAGTGAGACACTAAACTCTCACAGTGCCTCTCCACTTGCAGATTTTTAAATGGGTACTGGCTACAGAAACCGGGATAAGTTCTGCCTGTATGGGCCTCTCGCTTGACGCAGACTACCTTTCAACGTTATGGCGAATAGTGAAGACTGCGCCTTTGACGATCAAACTCAAACTTTTTAAACATTACGATTAGACTATTGACGCTGAAAACCATAACATTTTTTATCTGATTTCGTCGGTGAACAGTACCCTCATTTGGCGTGTGCAAAAAATAAGAGAAATACGAAGTCTTGATGCTTTAGGACTATTAACACTCGACACTTATATTAACGTACTTCTAGATTGCTAGAGTAACAATTACGTTGATCGGACGAACATTATAACGTTTTGGTATAATACATCAGGTGTCGTAAGCTGCCTAAAGCCCTTAAAGAATGGCAAGCGTTCAACGAACTGAAGAAGAAGATTGACGATTTTAACGAGTGCTGCCCTCTTCTGGAGTTGATGGCCAACAAAGCTATGAAAGAGCGCCACTGGGACCGAATAGCTACAGTCACAGGGCACAAGTTTGATGTCGAATCAGAAAACTTTTTGCTCAGGAATATCATGGAGGCGCCACTGCTAGAAAACAAAGAAGACATTGAGGTCAGTAAATCACATGTTATGCATCCACATTTCATGTCGCGTTCATGTAGCTTCCTGAGCCAATCAGAGATTATGGAAGAACCTTGTAGTGAGTGCCAAGCGCGGGAAAATGTTGCAGTGAGTGGCGGGAGTGCGAAAAACTTGCGACTGTGCCAAGCGCGGGAAAAGTCAGGAACCCAATTTAAGTTTGGCTCAAGTTCTCAGCTGGTTGGCTTAGGAAAAAACTGTTGAATTGTTCTGATTGGTCAGACCATGTCGGACGTGATCTACTAAATTTTAATGACAGGACTTAGGAAACTCAAACTTAAAGGAACAGAATACTTTTATCATGGTTAAAAACTGCTTTACAACTAGTGTTTAAGTTCTCACAAACTGCCACCCATTTTAGGACATATGCATCTCGGCCGTCAAGGAGAAGGACATTGAAGCTAAACTGAGCGCGGTTGTAGCAGAGTGGAAGTCACAAGCGTTTAGCTTTGCAGGATTCAAGAACCGCGGAGAGTTACTATTGAAGGGAAGTGAAACAACTGAGATCATCTCACTACTGGAAGACAGTCTAATGGTGCTGGGATCACTGCTTAGCAATAGGTAATGCACCAAGTCAGATAACATTTACTTAACTGACTGATTAGTGAATTTTAATACAGTTTTGCGTGCGTTTAACACCGAGTTGATCAGAAACAGGCAAAGTAGATGTATAGGTGACAGTGTCAGTCCAAAGTAATTTATTGCGGAGGGTTGTAAAGAGAGGCCAAGGCTATCACGGTAATGCTCTACAGAAACTAAAACGGACGTTACAATTTGACCCTTTTTTGGCATTTACAATAACAGGTAACGGTCACAAACTTACGTTGAAAAAGTTTGATTTTCGTTTCACGTTTATGTTAGATAACAGCTCATGGCTGTCTAGCAGATCACGTATCACGTAAAAAGGAAATTCAAATTTAACGCCAGAAGAATAGGTCAATTTATCGAAAATATCCGTTACAAACCTCGTTGTTAGCAATCTCGAAGAAAGTGGGCAGCTGTGAATTCAGGAAGAGATTCGGGCAATTTTGTCTCAAATTATAATAGCTTCCTTGTAGAATGCTGAACTCACTATGCAGCAAATAGCACATATGTATACTTTATTTCACACGAAGTATCTTATGGTACCATGCGCACGTTTTGTTAGTTACGCTTTAGTAGACTGCAAGAATAGCGAATGACTTTGAACCTCTTCTCTTTGGTGTTCAGGTACAACGCACCGTTCAAGAAAGACATTCAGGGTTGGGTTCAGAAGCTGTCTAACACTTCCGACATCATTGAGAACTGGATGATAGTGCAAAACTTGTGGGTTTACTTAGAAGCTGTGTTTGTGGGCGGTGACATCGCTAAACAGCTACCACAGGTGACTAGACGTGTCTCACCGTACATTTCTTCGGATTTATAGGAATTGCCTCGGATCTAGGTCTCCTTTTCTTGTTGGAAGCAGAAAAAATTTTAGGCCTCCCTTTGAAAATAGTGAGCGCATCTCCGCCACTAATGTTTCTGCCTCAGACAGAACGTACGGATATGATGAGAATCAGATCATTACTTTATTTTGCAAAGAGTTTCCTGGTGTATATTTTACGGCTTGTAAAATGTGTTAGACGTTGTCATCTTACATATGGTGTTGTTTAAAAGCTCCTTCTCTGCTTCCTGTTGACTGAAAGAACCAGGTTTTACTACTGAAATGTTAGAGCGGAAGGTAGCATTGATTGTAGATAAGAAGACGCAAACGAGACAGTCACTAATTAAAGTAATTGCAATATATATTTTTAAGTTACAACCTTACATGTCTTTTCATTATTTTGAACCCTGCAATGATACAGTGTATGTAAAACTTACAACGATGTTACAGTGGGCATAAATGTTCGACTTAGCCTGGTGTTTTAATCAAGTATCTAAGCCCTTTGCTATTGTTGTCTTGTTTGCAGGAAGCCAAGCGATTTGCTAACATCGACAAGTCGTGGGTGAAGATCATGACTCGAGCACACGAGACACCCAACGTGGTCACGTGCTGTGTGGGCGACGATACACTTGGTCAGCTGCTGCCTCACTTACTGGAACAGCTGGAGCTTTGTCAGAAGTCGCTCACTGGGTAAATTTAGTCCTTGGTTCAATTCTTTAACTTCAGCTCTAGTTTCAGTTCAGTTGCGCACCGTACAGCTGAATGCAGTAACTGGCCAATCAAAAATATGGGTTCTTTTTGAGATCTTTGTATAGATTTCTGAAAGAAACCTAACGGCCTTCTTTTAGATGTTGGTACTTGCTGATGAAGGGCTATTTTGAGATGTTTTGTATAGATTATCGAAAGGTGCTCTCTATCGAAAATAACGCTCTCTAATATTGCGGACGGGCAGCGGCAAGGAGTGTTCTAGAAACTCATACAATTACAAAGTTTAGCAAAAAAGGGATTAAAGCGCACGAGGTCTCTAAAATAAGAGACATGTCGGCTGTTTAAATATTGGAGTGGAACTGTGTAAAATTCAACTTGCTCAATCGCTAATTTAGTTCTCTCTCAGTTAATTCGCGAACTTCTTGTTGAATTTAATGGATTTAAATGGTATCTCTAATGTTCTCTGACAGGTATCTGGAAAAGAAGCGTCTCGTATTCCCTCGGTTCTTCTTTGTCTCTGACCCCGCCCTTCTGGAAATCTTGGGACAAGCCAGTGACTCACACACCATCCAGGTTTGGCTTACACGACCCTTCAGACTAACTTGTTTTGATTTAAGCCACATTAGCACTTATGTGAAATGGTTTTGTAATTATGCGTTTTTGTATCTCGTATTCAGGCGCATTTGTTGAACGTATTCGATAACGTTAAGAATGTGGAGTTTCACGAGAAGGATTATGACAGGATCTTGGCCATCATTTCATCAGAAGGAGAGACTGTACCGGTCAGGGTCTAAGCATAACTGATTCCCTTAGCATTAGTATCTGATTTTAACTGAGTTTTGCGTTAGAGGGAACATAAAGTATTCACTTTTGCATTGCCTTTTAGTTAGGTATGAGAAAAAGTGGTCAACTGCTATGACTATGTGACAAGCTGTCACTTTGACTTAACGTTTCCAAAAGATCTCACTAGACTAAGTGAACAAATTAGTGACAGAGAAGAGACATTGTGTTGTTCTATTTTCTTTCTTGAGTCAAATAGTTTCCACTCGTAAAACTCTATTTTCCCTTGATCACAACTCTACTCTAATAATGAGATAGAAAACGGAAGATTAATTTTTAGAAAGAAATAGAACCATGTGCCGCATTTCTATCGAGTTTTAGTATAAATCTGCTAGCGTTCTATCACGAATGCCGTTCTCTGATTGGCTACGTTACTCACTTTCTATTCTGTGATAGATATTGAGTAGCGTAGCAGTGTGCCCTTGTTAACAAAATGATGGCCCCTTCTTGGCGCTTTCGAAGTGTCTCTGAAGAGGATTTAGATAAAGTTTTGAACGACTAGTACATTTATACTAAAACAATTAGATTATTCGCTCCCGAGTTCTATGCGCGATAGAAATCTCAAGCTCATGATCTAATTGTTGAATAGAAGCAAGATTTTTAAACCAATCAGCGCGCTTATTTTGTTTGGACTATTTTCTAAATACAGTTATTACTTACATTAGCAAACTGGTATCTTTCAATAGCTGGAGACAGCAGTCATGGCAAAAGGTAACGTGGAGGTGTGGTTAGGAGATCTGCTCAATCAGGCCATGAACTCGCTTCACGCTGTCATCAGAGATGCCTATCACGCCATTAACGACGGAGGCTTTAATCTCATGAACTTCCTGGGTCAGTTCGCATCGCAGGTACTCTCTCTTGTTTTCTGGTATTTTTTGTGTGGTTATATTCTTTCGTTAAAGCACTATTTATAGGTTTCATTTCATCATAGTTCAATTTGTATGTAACACATTTGCCTGTAGCAAAGTGCACCATGTGCTAAAGCACTCTGTCATTGTGTGAGGTGGTCTTACTTGTTCATTGCATGAATTGCTGTAAGTACTGTTCATTCATCGCAGGATTTGCTATAATAGTTTTAATATGAGTGAAATATACCAAAACCAAAGTAATCTCTTTGGCCAATCACTGACGTGGCAGTAAAACGTGTGCGAGCGAGTCATAATTAGCTTTCTGATTGGATGAGAAAGTAGCGCAAGTTTTTTTTTAACCAACCACTTTGCGTAATCTTGCAAAACCAAAGCAAACGCGGGTTACTTTCGACACTCAATTGAAGATCGCTCTGTTGTATACTCGTTCCCTCAGTGAAGTACTATTACCCATTTGTAAGTAGACTAGCCACTCGTTGTTAGTCGGCCTTTTTTTGTGACATCCTGTTTACACTCATTCATGGCGTGACATGTTTATTCGTGATTTGTTGCGTAATTTCTATAACGTGTTGGTTTCGTGACATGCTATGATTCGTGACATGCTATTACCCACTGGCAGGTTGGATTACTAGGCATTCAGATGATCTGGACGCGGGACGCTGAAGAAGCGCTCAAAAACGCGCGATCTGACAGAAAGGTCATGGCATCAACGAACCAGAAGTTCTTGAATCTGTTGAACTCGCTGATTGAAGTCACAACGCAGGAGCTCACCAAAATGGAGAGGACCAAGTTCGAGACGTTTGTCACAATTCACGTACATCAGAGGGACATCTTTGACGATTTGGTAAGGTGGCATCGCTTGTTTCCGTAATAAACCTACAGGTTTTGAAGTCTAGTGAAAGAGGTTTTTGTACTTTGAGATAGTTATTGGCAATTTATGTAAAGTAGGTGCTTAACTTAATACCAACTACGCATTTATATGCGTAACTAATGGTCGTGCTCTTTGTACCACTTGTGACGTCATCAATTTAAATGTCATCAGATATTCTTGATAAGCAGATAGCAGTACTAGGCTAGGCCTTCCTGCACAATGGTCAGGTTTAGATATCGACGACATTCCGACGTCGCAAATCGAAAAACAACGTTATCAGTTTTGGTGCAAAAACGGTGGTAAAATGGTCCACTACGTCTATGATTGATCAAGGTCCATTTCTAGGCTTCGCCCGTAATTAACATTCACGGCAGCCAGAAAGAACATACAATGCAAAAGGTAGCCAGTGTAAAAGGGCCGAGAAAAACACAAAGGAAAGGGGCAACAAACAAAATTTAGAACGGTTAAAAAAAAAAATCCAAATTTTGGCTGATGCGCATGCCCGGATTGAAATTTTGCTCAATTTTGTACCTAATCCTCGAAAAATCTCTCCTTTTAGTAAAAAAAAAAGCTTTTTTAGCAAAACTTAGGTTTATTTAGCGTCATGGCAGCTAAAAAACCTGACTAAACGGTTGAAAACGGTATTTTTTTGGCGAAAGTTTGGTATTCAAAGGGTTAATTAGGTTCTTGATTTCTATGAAGGAGATATAGTTGTTGATTACCAGGGAAAATAATAAACCTGCGTTTGGTCCTTCAACATACAGTATTTATTCACAACTGTATTATGTATTTTCCTGTAATGTAAATTTGCAATCTCAAAGTCACAGCCTTTGTTTAAAATGTTAATCTCCTGCTTGATCTCGCTTGGCTTACCAGGTTCTTTGATTTTTGGGGTACTAAAATGGCACACTTCTGCCAGCAGGTTCTTAAACCACTAGGTTCTTGCAAGCGGGTTTTTACTGCATTTCACTTACCTTTCAAATCCTCCTGCTGCTGCTGCTACAAATCTCATAACCAAATAGAGAGATGAAATGATTAGCAAATTAGTGTCTATACGATATACCTGAACATGTGATGGATGACCTTGGCGTGAGAGTAAGTGATTTAAATTACTATTTCTACTCCCTTTGGATTAAGAATCACCTATTATTAAAATTCGTGTTTTTTGATCCAAGGGTAGTGGAAATAGTTTCCGTCACTTAATGCTGCTGAAACCGGCCAGTGCCGGCCTGACGGACCACTAGGCTCGAACATAGACTTTAGCCACTTTACTAGGTATAATATTTCAAGGTAATTCCTCAGAATTGCATTGCGCATCTCCACTACGCTCGATTTTCACGTCATCAGCGCGCACACATGAGCGCGTGCAAACACACAACATTAAGAGATGTCCCTCAAGCTAAGCTCGAAAACGAAATAAATGCTAGTTTTCTCTTAAACGAGCATGGTGAGCTATATTTTTTATTACGTAATTTTGGTGTAAAAATGATCCTCTTTAAGTTAAAAAAATTTAAAGGGAAATTGTTGGAGAGGAAAAAAATGATATAGCTACAAGCGTGCACAAAACCGTTGCAAATTATGACCTTGAAAACAACGACTAGAGGACGTTTCGAGTCGACGTTGCTTGTTCCATAAATTACATCGTTTCATATACTCGAGGCTTTCTGTAGCAATAACTCCCACACCAGGATTCGAACTATAATTGACCTAAACCCCCTAACTTCAGCTCACCCTGCTGGAACCTTAACACTTTACCAACGTAACATGGGGTCGGGTTATTCGAAAACCGGTTAACGCTAACCAAAAACTAAAAGTTAACTGAAGTCTTAATTTTTCTTGTATAAGAACGTTTTTCCGCGGCTCATGTTTTGTGCAGTTTGAAATTATTCAAACCCAAGACTGAAGGACAAACAATATATACAACAAACCTCACCGAAAAGTTGAAAACTGAAATCAAAATTCTCGTTAATCCTGGGCTAGCTTAATCAGGCTTTGAACAACCTGGCCTTGGCCTTAGCGTTCAAACGTAGTTGTATGAGCAACGACGTACAATTCTCACCTCTGATTTTCCTGTTATACAGGTCAAGATGCACGTCCGTTCAGTGACAGACTTTGAGTGGCTCAAGCAGTCTCGTTTCTACTTCAAAGAGGATATTGATGACTGTATTATTTCTATCACGGACGTGGACTTCAGCTACCAGAACGAGTTCTTAGGCTGTACAGACAGACTGGTTATCACTCCTCTCACGGACAGGTGTTATATAACACTAGCTCAGGCACTGGGCATGTCAATGGGAGGTGCACCCGCTGGACCTGCTGGCACTGGCAAAACTGGTAAGTCGCGGGCACAGCTTTCCTATTTTCAAATTGTCAGGAGCATCAGTTTTTTTTTTGTCTAGTGTGCCTGTGGTGTTGTTTGGGGAATACACTGTACTCTCTCCACCTGTACTAGTTAATTGTTGGCTCAAGCTGA
Organism: Orbicella franksi; assembly: GCF_964199315.1. Lineage (NCBI taxonomy): Eukaryota > Metazoa > Cnidaria > Anthozoa > Scleractinia > Merulinidae > Orbicella > Orbicella franksi. The sequence continues at coordinate 29,194,665 of NC_138151.1, forward strand.
CAGTGCTCTGGACACCGGCTGTAAGGGCTGCATCCTATGCTGCACATAATGCCCTGCAAGTCATTTATTTTTTTTTATTGTATTAATATTAGTATTAGTATAGTTTTTTAGCAGTGTCCCCTAATTAGTATGGTGTATTATTTCCAGGCTATAAGGTTTTTGACACTTTAATAAAGTTCTCACTCACTCACTCTCACTCACTAGTCACTGTGAAAATGTAAGCGCATAATCAGTAAGAATTTATTGTCTTTTGCTATTGTAGAAACAACCAAAGACATGGGCAAGGCTCTTGGGAAATACGTGGTTGTTTTCAATTGCTCTGATCAGATGGACTTCAGAGGACTAGGCAGGATTTACAAAGGTAGAAACAGATGACAAATCAAGCCAAGATATATTCTTCTTTCTCCAAACTATTGGTATAGTGAAGTGATAACTTGTCTCATAATTATTTGAGTTGGACCCTCTCAATTCAACGCGTTTGTGCTTCATTTACAGGCTTAGCGCAGTCAGGAAGTTGGGGCTGTTTCGATGAGTTCAATCGTATTGAGCTGCCTGTGTTATCAGTCGCCGCACAACAAATCTACATTGTGCTGACAGCTAAGAAGGATCGTAAGAAGCAGTTTGTGTTCAGTGATGGAGATGTGGTAGATCTCAATCCGGAATTTGGCATCTTTCTGACCATGGTAAGTGATCTGCTCAGTGCTTCATGATGGTGTCATCATGTAACCCTTGTTTACTTCTATATATTATGCGTTGTAGAATCCAGGATATGCAGGTCGTCAGGAATTGCCAGAAAACCTCAAAGTCCAGTTTCGTACAGTAGCAATGATGGTTCCGGACAGACAGGTTAGTCTGTTTTCGTGTGATACGTTCATGAGCGTCAAATTTTTTCCTATTATATTCTATTATCTGAGAGGAAAGAAGAGTATTTTCTTTATGATTTACAATTTATTTAATATTGTTCTTTCCAGATCATCATGCGAGTGAAACTTGCCAGTTGCGGTTTTATAGAGAACGTCATTCTGGCACAGAAGTTCTTTACATTGTACAAATTGTGTGAAGAACAGCTCAGTAAACAGGTCAGTCTTTAAACATTCTCTAAAGTTTTATTGTTAACATCTGAATATTGAGTCAAAGCGGGATCAGCATATACCATCCCTCCGTCTTCTTCTGAAATTGCGTCTTCTGCTCCGCGGTAGGCTTTCACATCCGCTATCTGCCCCACCCCTTGGATTACGCATATAGCACACAAATGTCTCCCATCGTCTCCTCGCTCCTGAAAGTGTATTGCTTATTTGAATATTGACGACTTTCAGTTTTTCCGTTTACGGTCTGCTCTAAATACGTCTCGTTAATTTGCCTGATATACCGTCTCCAGGTTCATTATGATTTTGGTTTGAGGAATATCCTATCAGTGTTGCGAACACTTGGCGCTGCCAAACGAGCCAACCCACAAGACAGTGAGAGCACAACTGTAATGAGAGTGTTGCGAGACATGAACCTCTCCAAACTGGTAAGGCAGAAGAACTATACTTAAAACAACTCTAGATCGTCTGCAGCTTCAGAGGAAAACACTGCTTTCCATTACGCTTACAGGTTGACGAGGATGAACCTCTTTTCCTGAGCTTGATCAATGATTTGTTTCCTGGAATAGTCCTGGACAAGGCAGGTTACCCTGAGCTGGAGTCCATGATCCAGAAACACGTCGAAGAGGCTGGACTCATCTACCATCCTCCCTGGGTACTCAAGTTAATCCAGGTACACAACAACACCCTTTAATGCATCTCATGTAGTTGTTTCCGTTGAACTAAGAATAACTTCATGTTATCTATCATGATCCGCTTTGTACCATGCACTCGACCTCAACCAGAACGTGCCACTGAAGGCATTTGTGGGGTGAATTGTCATAGTTTAATTATTTTAGATACCGTGATATATTTAACAAATAGTTCCCTGTTGTCGTTCGTCTTTTCAGTAATTGATCAAAGATGACGTCAAAATGTGGTACGAACAAAAAAGTGGCACACGATGCGAAAGCCGAGTGTGTCACGGATGCTGACGTCTTCTGTGATCTTTTACTGAAATGCACGGAAATGTGGAATCTATTTGTTTTATATACTAAAGAAACAAAAACAAAATTGTTAATGACGTCATCTATACGTCTGTCCTCCAATAGATCATAAGTAAGAACCAATCAAAATGCGAGAATAATTCGGCTTATATAAATGGGAATTGAGATATAAGTCCTCGGTAAGAGAGTCCACTATTCCGTTGCCAGTCCTCAATTATTAGACTGAAGACTGAACACTATGCTCTATTTGTCCTTGCCGCTATTTAGCAGATTGTGTTTGTTCCCAACCATTTTCAAATCGTGATTGCAATTTACTTACAACGGACCCTTTTTTTCGTTTTCTCCAGTTGTATGAAACTCAGCGTGTTCGTCACGGGATGATGACCCTGGGTCCCAGTGGAGCAGGCAAGAGCGTGTGTATTAACATTCTCATGAAGGCCATGGGTGACTGCGGTGCTCCCCATCGAGAGATGCGCATGAATCCAAAAGCTATCACTGCGCCGCAAATGTTTGGAAGGCTTGATGTGGCTACCAATGACTGGACTGATGGCATATTCTCCACGCTTTGGCGAAAAACCCTCAAGGCAAAGAAAGGTTTGTATTAGCTTCTCTCATTTGAATAATTAAGGCAAAAACCGTTACGCACTCCTTTAAGTACTTGACATCGTGATTGAAGGGTGGCAGTTATTCTTTTATTGCAGTGTAGTTAGCAAAATGTGTAATGTTTGGGGGCACGGCCAACATTTTGTCAAGTCAAGACGGTGTTCCCTGATCCCTTGGCTCTGTTATTTTCATGACTCGTAATGCCTGTCTCACTTCTCTTACTAAGAAGAAGCTTTTCGTTTCAGACCTACAGAAAACGTATTGCGTTCTTGCCTACATTCGAGCCTCTTTGGGCTGCTGTAGGCTTTTCTAAACTAAAACAATGTCATGGACCTGACCACTGAGAATGGCGCAGCCCTATTACAACACCATTTTATGGTTATCCTGTTTAGTTTTCTAACAGGCGTGACCTCGAGGTCTTGCCCATATTTTTCGTTATAGGGGAGCATATATGGATTGTTCTCGATGGCCCTGTTGATGCCATCTGGATTGAGAACCTAAACAGTGTACTAGACGATAACAAGACGCTGACTCTAGCCAACGGAGACCGAATCCCAATGTCACCCCAGTGTAAAGTTGTGTTTGAACCGCACAACATTGACAACGCTTCACCTGCCACTGTATCACGTAACGGGATGGTGTACATGAGTTCGTCTGTTATGGACTGGAGGCCTATAGTCAAGGTACTGAAACGTGTAACTGTGATACATGTTTAATGAATTCGATTGGAATTCAATGACTTCTACGTATATGGCTTTAGGTCAAATCAAACCTTGCCAAACCAGACGACATAACGCAATGCTTGGATTGTATAAAGAACTGCAGTGTGCAGAGCTGACATTTCCTCTTACAACTAACGCAAGTCGTAAAATTTACTATACGTTCTGCCCTGCTACCAGACAATGGAACTCAGTACGCACTTCCTAGAGGCCACATACCAAAAGCAATGCTAAATAACAAACTAAAAAAAGTCTGATTGAAACATCGTAACGTGTGACCTGTACGAAAGAGCTTACTGATCATTTGAATCATCAACCTTTTTTCAGGCTTGGCTAAACAAGAGAGAGGTTCAGGAGCATGATGTGTTGGAGCCGTTGTTTGATTGCGTGTTTGATGAAGTTTACACTTTTGTTAAGCAGAGCCTTTCTCCCAAGATGGACGTGTTAGAGTGTAACGTTATTACGCAGGTCTGTGCAGCTCAGCGTATTCGGCTGTGAGTGCGTCAGTTGACTCGCGAGTCCTCTGTGCGGTTTAGTTAGTCACTGTCACCGTCTGACTTTGCTTTAAATTACCAAACTCGCAGAGGCACAATTCACTTTCCTCGATATTGCTAACCCCTTCAACACTGGTGAAGAAATGTACTTAGTTTGCCGTTCTATGGACGACAGCTCGCTTTTCACACTTTCACAAGTAGACGTACGAGGGAATTTGATGGATGATGTGGGGCTGAAAGCTATATTTGAAACTCAGTTTAACCTTTTTCATGCGAAAACAAGATCTCCCCTTATAATGAGACGCATTTGAAAGAAAGTGACTTATAAAACTAAGGTCGGCCTTGGATAACTTCTCCTAGCAGTAAACGAAACAGGCTATATCGTTATCTCATACATTCATTTTCTCATGTCTGTTATACAGTGTATTGACTTACTGGAGGGTCTTATTCCATGTAAAGAGGAACATGGTGTTCTCAGTGCCGCACATTTGAGTCGGCTTTTCGTGTTCGCTCTCATGTGGGGCGTGGGTGCCCTGCTTGAGCTGGATGATCGAGCCAAGATGGAGGAATTCCTTGTCAATCACGGAAAGCTCTCTCTACCAGATATTGATAAAGGAAGCCAGGACACCATATTTGAGTTTGTTGTAGATAACAGCGGTAGGTAAAGCGGTTTGACTAATTACAGGATGAACAGTTTCATTTCTTTAGTTACCATATGAAATCATAATACCCTAAACGTATGAAATAAATTTTCTAACCGTGTGAGAATTCTTTCGTCCAGCGCCTAGAAGTAACAATATGTTTACAGAGCCACAAATGCAATTTATTTTCTTGAGAGTGCTTATGTCCGACTATAATCACCATTTTGGTTGGGTAGAACGAAGTTGTAATGGAAGCATGCTCACAATAAAAATTATACATTCCGAATGCTTTTGGTTGTTGCGACAAGAGGGTTTTTCCTTTTTTTTCTCCTCGCATCTCGGAAAAAAAGGCAAAATGCCGACCAAAATCAACAGAAGTCTAATGCGTTGAGCAGTTGATTTCATGAGGGAGCTTAAAGGAAGTTTAATGAAAGTTGGTGCTGTTTTATGATGCTGTTAGGTAACTGGGAACACTGGCTAAACCGAGTGCAAGAGTACATGTATCCATCTGATTATAAACCCGAGTATTCCTCTATTCTGGTACCAAATGTCGACAATGTCAGGACAAGCTTCCTCATGGAAACCATCGCCAAACAAAACAAGGTTCGCGCTTTGTTTAAAGTATTAGGGCTGGAAAATTAAGTAGACGCCGTCATTTTTAAGCCTTGGGTGGCAAGTTGAAGTCAAGCGTGCCCCTTCTTGGCGCATATCTTTAAGTAATCGTCAAAAACTGCTAGCTGTAAATACTTAAAATTAGAGTTTTCCAATTCATTCAGGGAAGTGAAAGTTGAAACCAAAAACAGCTGCATTAACTTTTTTGTGTTCCTAATCTAAATTATTACTGCGGCCTCTTTGGCCATTTTACTATATCGTGTTAGTTCCTTGCAAATTATGATATGGAAAGCGCTCTGATATACATCGAGTATCGTACACGCAGATGTAATGATAACAAGACATCGTTTGCGCTACCTGCCACATTAACCGCAGCTTAATTTCCATATGTCTTGAACCGCTAGTATCAGAAGTAACGACTCAAATTTCTAATGCTAGATGGACCTTACTATTCGGTGTTTATCATTCTACATAAGTGTTGTAGATCGCTGACAAGGACAACAGACCTTCTTGTAAGAATAACAAGACGTGACGTATTTTTGTGCCTTAATGCGCGCTCTGATTACTTTGTTGTAGGCGGTGCTGCTGATTGGAGAACAGGGTACAGCTAAGACAGTGATGATCAAAGGCTACCTTGCCAAGTACAACCCTGAATTACACATGAGTAAGAGTGTGAACTTCTCCTCGGCTACCACGCCTCTGCTCTTCCAGGTATTAAACATTTCACTAAGCATCAAAGGCACTGTGAGTCTTAAGTCTACATAGCTGTTAGACTAACTTTGAGCCCGAATAATTATGTTTCCTCCATAGCGCACAATTGAGAGCTATGTAGATAAACGAGTGGGTACCACGTACGGTCCTCCAGCTGGGCGCAAGATGACCTGCTTCATTGATGACGTCAACATGCCCATCATCAACGAGTGGGGCGATCAGGTAAGTATTCTTTTTTTTGGCACTTAAGGGACTTCTTGTAATGCTCACCGCGCTCCTAGAATCCCATGGGCGCGCGCTCATCGGTCCGATATACCTTCCCTTGGCTCTGCTCTGAGCAATTTTTCATTTATTTAAGACTCCATTTATACATTTTAGCCGTTTTTATTTAAATACCTCCTAACCTTCTTCTTCCCTTGAAAGTTCCATCTGGCTTTGTTTATGATTTTGGCAATAGGTAACAGTAGCCACATGTGGCCATACCGGCACATGTTAGTACGCACCACACGGTTCAAACGAATCTTTAAGGTTTGCCGCTAGTGAAATAGCTGTTACCGAACCAAAGTCACTGTTACAACTTGTGGGGTGTTTAGTCAACTCATTACATTGCATTTGACGTTAGTCAGAATGATAATATTTCTGTGGACACCTGGTTCAGTAACTAATAATTTACCGTGTAGGTAACAAACGAGATTGTTCGCCAAGTGATGGAACAACAAGGGTTCTACAATCTGGAGAAGCCTGGAGAATTCACGCACATTGTAGACATTCAGTTCATCGCTGCCATGATTCACCCTGGAGGAGGAAGGAATGATATTCCTGAACGACTCAAGCGTCAATTTTCTATCTTCAACTGCACTCTTCCTTCAAATGCGTCCATCGACAAGATATTTGGTAAGTTCCTTCAAACTGCAAATCTGAATTTGTCATGCTTCATTCTATACCGCAGCATTCAGCACCCACTACAAAGATCAATCGGTTTAACAAGGCTGACGAAAGTTTCTAACACTTTCAAGCAGTTAGACTTCGATGGATCAATACTTTTTATAGTCAAATCTTTATGGCACAATACGTTCCCATAGCGACGATAAACCTTGTCAAAAAGACCCTTAATTAAGTTAACATTTAAGTGCTTACAATTCAAAAACGTCTCGGTGAAACCCTTTTTTCACTATCGAATTGTGATAGGTATGTTAAGAAACAAGTTTAAAGAAATTCTGTAGGGTTGAGGGGTGGGGTGGGGTTTAAGCCACCTTTGCTTTTTCTCCTCCTCTTTAGACGTGGTCTGATTCTACAGAGAAACAGACGTATCTATCCTTTATAAAGTCTCTTTTTATAGTGCTATCCACAGTGTTACATGAGATATTAGCAATCATTGAAATCTACACCGAACAATCTTCCCGCTCTATCTTATCTTCGCTAGCTGATTAGGTCAGGTTACTGTAAAAGTTCTGGTAAGCTCTCATTATAGGCTCAATAGAGCTTTTACGTTTACTTGTCCCAATATGCTTGTTTTGAAACTGCATGTATCAGACTTATTTCCGACTTGAAAACTGCCAACTTAGTTCTGCTAGGTAGGCATTCCTTCTGTTTCTAGGATCACTGACCTGTCGCCTCCCTCACTAGCTGGGACTACTATCTTCTCAAACTCATTAATCATTCAGTAGTTGAATCAACGGAAATCATGACGGTGACGGTGTTTTTGGATATCTGATTTTAATAAGTATAGATTTTTGCGATTTTAGTTCTCCGTTTTTTCCTTAAGACGATGCTTAGCGAAATTTCCATCTCCTCGAAGTTCATTAAAAAATACTACGCTTCGCGTCATATTTTCAATTATATAGCTTGGTGTTTAGAAGTGTGGTCAAACACGGTCTTTCGCTTTTGATACACTATTTGAAGCACTCTTCGGCAAACCCTTGCTAAGGCTACATTCCCTTGAGAAACCATATATTCCCTTTATCAGTGCCCATATTGTATTTTGCTTTATTGACAGGTGTCATTGGTAATGGTTACTTCTGTTCAGCGCGCTTCACAGATGAAGTTTGCAGTGTTGTTTCTGAGCTTGTGGCTTCTACTAGAGTTCTTTGGCAACAAACGAAGGTATGAAACCTCTTTTGTATGATTGTATCTGAACAATATCTATTATTCACCTTGGTAAGTGCGCGCCAGTTATAACAGGTAAACTCTTGCAGTTAAATTCTTTCAATGACTGATATCTGAAGGTCTCGGTGGACTTGGTATTAATGATCTTTCACTGCAGTGTTATAGGAGAATCTTTGTTGACAATGTTTGCCTCATTAGCATAAGTGATGCAATTTCTGATGGAGCTACAAAAACATTAGTTCTGAATATTGAAAGAGCACAGCACGATTAACTATCTCAAGGAATTTGAGCCCGATGTATTGAATACTTTTTGTGCAACGCGGGTTTAAAAACTCAAAATTTTACAAAGAATGTATGAGCTCATTAGCGCTTTTGCCACCCAGAAAATTTGTAGGTTTTGAAAGCCGAGTACTCCTCGAATATTACAACTAAAGAGGCAAAAATTTTACCAACTACTAAGTTTCACAAGCTTTTTAAATGCTTGTTGTCAGATCACGTCTAGCGTGATTTCTTCTCGGCGCAGAGTCTTATGTTAATGAGGAAAAATGTAGACAAAGATTCTCCTATACCAAAATGGTCATACACCTCAAGCTACTGCGGGAAGAACTGTTACTTTTGGAAAAAACTGCTTTCAAGATTAAGAACGTGACTTCAGTTGCCACCTATGGAGTTTTATGAAATGCGTCACTCTGACAATTTTTTTCAAGAACGCCGCTCATTTTTTGTGACACCGGAGCTTTTTGGGAATTTATTACAGACTGGCTCTGCCTAGGGAGCTGCTACTTTACTCTCTTTTTGGCTTTGTCTATCAGGTTCACTTAAGGTCCATATAGATCACTAGTATCATAAATGCCTAGAGCCCAGAACGCCCATGCAATTGGAATGGCTTTGTAGGTAAAGGGATTAATAGTTACGAATTGACTGAATTTTCCCCTTTTTCCACCAAAGACTGCCCCACAAATCAAACTAAAAATGCTGGTCTTTTTTCCAGGCCAAGATGTTACCTACACCCGCTAAGTTTCACTACATTTTCAACCTGCGCGATCTTTCCCGCATATGGGAAGGCATGCTAAACGTAGCTGGTGACGAAGTGAACACCAAGAGGGTTGTGTTAGCTCTGTGGAAACACGAGTGTACCCGAGTCATAGCCGATCGCTTCACGAACGAGGCCGACCGCAAGTGGTTTGAAAAGACGGTGACGAGAGTGATCCAGGATCAAATGGGCGATGAAGGCGTGGAGCAACTGATGGACGAGCCTTACTTTGTGGATTTCCTAAGGTTACTAAGAAAAATAGGTTCACAATGTGTAAGCGTGTCTACTGCGCAATGGGATCAACTTAGTTATTACTATATAATATTTCTGCGTCTTGTTGAAAGAGAGCATCGTGATTTTCCTGTATCAGATGAGTTGAGTTTACACGACTCCTTGTATTTGGGATCTCTTGTAATTCTACAGTTAAATGTGAAATACAAATACTGAATTCACAAAGTATCACAGACCTATTTCTACTAATGTGTACTCAGTTCTACCCACGTAGTGTAGCAAAAAACATTGTTTGATGCAATTCTTTAATATCCAGCCGTTAAAATGAAATAGATACGTACACATTCAGTTGTTGAACTTTATACCCTTCCTCTTAATGACCTCGACTTAATTACTTTGCACCCACGATAGTATAAATTTACCCTGATTGTGATGATGAACTAAGTTTTTCAAACGGTCAAATGTATTTTTATGTTCTAGATTATAACGAAATCAGACCCTGTATCATGCTACAGAAAGTCAGTGAACACTCAAAGCGTTTATTTAGTACACACAGTACTTAGTTAATTTCTGACTTTCAGAGATGCTCCAGAACCAACGGGCGAAGAACCCGAAGATGCAGATTTGGAAGCTCCCAAGATTTACGAAATGGTAAACGAACGTTTTGAATTACAACTGAACAGTTAGACTAAGAGTGGAACAAGGTCTTTACTCAGGCTGTAGGCAGAACTACAGGAGGGCACCTCGATTTAAAATAAATAAATTGTGTTATTGCTATGAGCAGTTGTAAAAGCACTTTTTATTTGAAAGTCATTGCAAAAATTTGGTAATCCAAAGAAAACTTGGAAATCTTAGCTCGTCGCATGTGGCGCATGTTTCGAGTTTGTAATCCTTTCGTAATTCAAATTAAATCAAATCAAATCAAATCAAGACTTTATTTATCCACGGTCAAGATTAGAGCTATGAGCTTATGGGGCCTCCGTCTCATTCGTCTCTAATCCTAACCTCAATTCTTCCTATTTTGGCCACTTTCGGTTTGTCTATCGCAAGAAATGATTGAAAAATGCCACGACAAAAAATTGTTTGTGTTTGCCCAGCTATGTAATCCATTTCCATCCTCGCTATTTTTACTCATCCTCATTTCTAAATAGTATTCCTGGAACCGTCCTCAAGTACAAAATCCTGCTACTGTTTTTTGGGTACCTGTGATCTTATGTGGGCCTTTAGATGTTAAATTACACCAAAACAAGTGCTTAATTTAACTAATGGCTCTATGGTGTTTGTGTTGTCGTGACTATTCTGCAGGTGCCGACGCTGGATTTCTTGAACGAAAAGCTTGGTCAATACATGGCCATGTACAACGATACGGTTCGAGGGGCACACTTAGACCTGGTGTTTTTCAAAGACGCCATGACTCATCTAGTGAAGGTGAACTCTGTTTTATTACTTTGTTTCCCAAGGCAAGGAAAATCTAACAGCAGTTCTTCTCATACCTAGAGAGCTGAACTTGCAAAAAGTTTACTTGTTTTGAGTGAATGCCTGGGTCGGAAGTAAGTCACAACTGTTGTAAGTGGCGCAGACCATAAAGTTCTACAACAAATTAACGCTTTAAAATTCCAGTAAAAAATTGCGAAATTCCAGTAATTAAGAAATGTAGTTCCATGCCGCGTTTACGAGCTGTGGTTTTCAGTTGTTAAAGTCTTTTATTGAGTGTTCAAGTTATTTCTCCTTAGATCTCTCGTATTATCCGTACGCCTTGCGGGAATGCTCTGCTTGTTGGTGTGGGTGGCTCAGGCAAACAGTCTCTTACACGACTGGCTTCTTTTATCGCTGGATATAAGATTTTCCAGATCACACTGACAAGGTAAGGAGCAGCTAAGGAGCAGCTAAGGTGCAGTCCAAGAGCTGTAAACAACTGCGATGATCGCTTGCTCACTTCTCAAACTCATTAATAATTCATCAAGTTTAAACAAAACCGTGACGGTGTTTGGTATGTAATCTAATTAGCATAGATTTTTTTAGATTTTATTTCTCCGTTTCCTGGTTATTTTTAGCTTCGATTGAGAAGATATATCAAGCACTTCGAAGTTCGACAAAATTACTCCGCTGCGCGTCGTATTTTTCAACTTGCTTCTCAGTGTTTGGTAAATGGTCAAACAAGGTCCGTTGCCGTGTTTGATATATTACTTCACAACCCCAGACAAACCAGAAAATGCCTCTTCACACTAACAAAGGAATGCTTCATTATTGAAGAATGTTCATTTAACTTACTCAATCCTGGCTAGGTCCTACAATGTGAGCAACTTGATGGACGACCTCAAGTTCCTGTACCGCGTGGCAGGGGCTGAAGGAAACGGTATTACGTTCATCTTTACAGACAACGAGATCAAGGATGAAAGTTTCCTGGAATACCTCAACAACGTACTTTCATCCGGAGAGGTATCATAGAATTTAATTTCATTTTCTAGACTACCACTTTCTTAAAATAACAAAGATAATTCCTGTCATCCATCACCAAGAATCCGTGATGAGGTCCTTCGTCAAAGACAAAAACAAAAACAAAACAAACAAAAAAAACCCGAGGGCGCTTCCGTTCTTACTTAATAGTTCCATTGTAGTACTAAGAAAGATGTGTTAGGTAGTTAACCGGTACTAAAGACGTCTTTCCTTTCCTTGATTTTCGCTAGGTATCGAACTTGTTTGCCCGTGATGAACTGGACGAAATCACTCAAGGCCTTGTTGGAGTCATGAAAAAAGAATTGCCCCGAGTGCCCCCGACAAACGACAATCTGTACAACTACTTTATCTCTCGCTCCAGAAAGAATCTACACGTGGTTCTATGCTTCTCTCCTGTGAGTGGTATTCTTTGAATTGCGACGCGCCTGGCGCAGAAATTGAACATTGCGTACATGTTTTTTAGTAACCATAAAGGGTCTTATGGTACGAGAAGAGTTGGCGAATACATTTGGTGTTTTTAAAGCAGTCATACAGTACCCTCCAATCGAAAGAATACTTCAAAATAGCTTTCTGGTAGATAACCGAAAATACGGCATGCCGGACGGAAAAGTTATTAAGTTGTTACGTTTGAAGTCCTCTACGAGGCTCCTTGTAAGGCTATTTAACAATAAACCTTCTGTACTTACTTTGACCCTCCCTGCGTTCGATGGAAGACTATATGTTAAAGGGCTCTTTCCGCTATCTGCATTATTCTTAGTCTACCCCTCAAATGTTTTTTTTTGGAGCGTTGCGTGACATTCCGAAAAATGGCTGCGGAGGAGACTGCATTATTCTGCTCTTAGCGTTATTAAATATGTCATACCAAAGTGCCCTTTAATTCCTTGGTAGGTCGGAGAAAAGTTCCGTAACCGCTCTTTGAAGTTCCCTGGACTGATCAGCGGCTGCACCATGGATTGGTTTACCCGCTGGCCAAAAGATGCGTTGATCGCAGTGGCAGATTACTTCTTGTCCAAGTTCGACATCACGTGCTCAGCTGCCATCAAGAACAGCGTGGTACAAACTATGGGCACCTTCCATGATGGAGTGGCTGAAGCTTGTGTGGAGTATTTTGAAAGGCAAGTGAATGAATTCCAGATTAAACCCATAGGACTACGCTACAGTTTAACCTACTTGGCTTGCTGGGCTCAAGTTAGTTCAACGGGCGTACCCGTATCTGGAAAAAGGCGAACATTCTTGCCCGGTAACACAAAAAATCTGACATGTGTAATGCCCTCCCCTGATATAAGCCTTTTGCAATTTTAATTCTATTTAAAGAGCTCTTAAAGTGTAACTACGCAAGACGTTATTCTGGGAGTATCGGGACTCTAATGTACTGGCTGAGTGTTTTGAGGACTTACGCACTAATATCGATTACTTTCCAGGTTCCGTCGACAAACTCACGTGACTCCCAAATCTTACTTGTCATTCGTTGACGGTTACAAGACAATCTACGCGGAGAAAAGATCACACATTGGCGAGCTGGCCAACCGCATGAATACTGGACTGGATAAACTAGTTGAGGCAAGCGCGTCCGTGGCTGAGCTGGCCAAAGAACTGGTGGTCAAAGAGAAAGAGCTTGCTGTTGCCTCGGTCAAGGCTGGCAAAGTATGAAGTGATTGTTAATTCTCTATTATTACAAGCACGTGAAATCGTTTTCTTGCAATTTGTCTGCAGAGTATCTTCACGTGAGATTTTTACGCGCAACATCCTCTCAGGCACCGAAGGTTTTTACTTCTGCGACGGACGTCCACACATTTTAGGGAAAGATAACTTCCAGCAATTTTTTCGAAAAAATTGACTGTCTTTACGTGAGGTCAGGTCATTTGTACGGAGACGTTGGCAACTGGTAACGTGTTTGTGCAACTTGCAACAATTTTTTTTAATCGAAACAAGTTGTATTATAAATGATACGTGTTAGTCAAAGGGGCTTCCATAGTTCTGAGATGTTCAGGATGTGTTATTTCACAATTGAGCTAGGCTACGTGAAGTGGAAAGGGGATTGAGATGGAGAGAGGCGAGGTTAAAGGGAGAGCGCAAAGCCCAGGGAGAGAGTACAAACACAAAGCGAAAATCGTGATCTCGCGCTTCGCGCTCTTTCCTCGATTCGCGTAAGCACCCAAGTTTTCCTTGTACCTCCCCTTTAGACGCCTAGCACACAGGCTAGTACTGGACCCGTGCACCATTATTAAATCTTAATTTATCACTAATACGTTTGTTCAGGTGTTGGAGGAGGTGACAGTTAGTGCCCAGGCGGCTGAGAAAGTCAAGGCTTCCGTGCAGAAGGTGAAAGATAAAGCCCAAGCAATCGTGGACGAGATTGAGGTGAGTACATGTACCGCATTTGTTTCTGGCAAAGAGAAAACGCGGGATAGTAGGGTTTAGAGAAGTCTTGTAGATGGTTGAGTGATTGTTTTGGAAGGCCGGGGAGCGCACGTACGGTAATTGAGGTGTTCCTTGGTCACTGCCAGTTATCTCTGATACAAACGTAGGAGGGAGTTTGAGACTATTTTGTAATCACGCTGGTTCAGTAGAGAGTTTGCATAGAGCTATTTCTTTACCGGTTCGTGACAAAAAATATAACTTTTTCTTTCTTTCCAGGCCGATAAAGCAGTTGCGGAAAAGAAGCTGTCAGCAGCTAAACCAGCTTTGGAGGAAGCTGAGGCAGCACTGCAGGTTAGTTTGGCTGAGTTTTATTCGTTCTTCGGCGCAAGAATTCGAAAATCCCAATCTAACAGAAACTGTTGCATATAAAGTTGTTTTAGACCATGTTCCTACCACATTTTGACGTCTTTCGTGATCTATTACTGAACAGACGCACAGAAACATGGAATCTATTTGTTTTATATAAAAACGGAACAAAAAAAATGTTAATGGCATCTGCCCGCCAATAGGTCACAAGTACGAACTAATCAAGATGCGAGAAAAATTTGACTTGTTATGTATTAAACAATTAGATTATGAGCGCGAGATTTCTATCACGCATAGAAATCGAGAGCGAATAATGTAATTGTTTTAATATCAATCTACTTGTCTTTCAAAACCTAATCTAAATCTCTTCTCAGACACTTCGAAAACGCAAAAAAGGTTCCTGTAAGCAGCCTCGGACATCTTTCTCTATTGAAGACTTTTTCAGAGCCCTAGGTCCCCCCCCCCCCCCCCCTCGCCCCGGTTGAAAGGTTCCACTTTACTCTGCACTGAACTAAGTGGAGTTTGATTGTAGCTTTTGTTTGTGTTGTTCACCAATGTAGACCATCAAAGCCGCTGATATATCTACTGTCCGTAAACTGGCCAAACCACCTCATCTGATCATGCGCATCATGGACTGTGTTTTACTGCTGTTCAGACGTGCTATTTCTCCAGTTGTCTTTGATCCTGAGAGATCATGTGTAACTCCCAGCTGGAGTGAATCTCTTAAGGTAATTTCCTACTTGCCTAATCTACTCTTACCGCAATTTTTTGTTTTGAATGAAAACTGAACCAGTAGAAGATGTGTTGTTTTTGTTATTGAAAATGTTTTTGAAACATTTTGAGAATACAATTTAATACAAGAGGTCTTTGATCAAGAATAGCGTCTCATCAGTCCAAAGTTTACGATTATAAATGTTGCGACGTTCGCTGCGCTGGAATTACTTTGTAAAATGTTTCTTTTTCTGCAAACCTGGTCTGAAGGAAAGTTGCTAGAAAGTTTAAAAGAAACAATGTCGGTTCATGGTAAGGTAATAATGTCTGCATACAAGCCAAGTGGGCCATCAGGGCGGCGCTTATCTCCGGTTTATATCGCATGAAGCGACTAGGAGTATTTTTACCCCCTCCCCCTCTCCGGAGTCGAGCGCACTAACCTTGAGGTCATTGTGCCTCCACACGGTATAGTAAGTTATACCAAGATGTACTGTATTTAAGGAAACTGTTTTCTTTCAAAATGTTAAACCATTGCTAACAGACACATATTTTTCTGTAGCTTATGAGTCAAGGAGGGTTTCTTCAGAATCTGGTGAATTTTCCCAAAGACACAATTAACGAGGAAGCCGTGGAATTGCTGCAGCCGTACTTGGAGATGGAGGATTACAATCTAGAAACCGCCAAAAAGGTTTGTCTTGTTGTTGGTTAAAGTATATGCCAATTCATCCTTCAATGACTCTGTCCCGAGCGGGCGCGGAGGGGGCGGGGGTGGGTAGGGGGGGAGGGGGATTACCATGTGACAAAGTCGAGAATGGTCGTCCTCTCGCTTTGGGGTATAAATCAAGGATTCTGGTCCCATTGTCTCACTTAGGGTGTTCAGGACAAAATGTCACTATTTTTAGGCCTGAAAGTATCTTTTAGGGTGCACTCGAAGAAATATTTAAAAACGCTGTAATTTCCATTTTAAGGTGGCTCCATAGGGTAATCATTTATGGCGTTGCGCGCGCAAGTGTTATGTTTTGAATGATGTTTTTGCATTCGCTTTGACACCTAGTCCTCTCAAACTTATTACCTGTCAGTAAGCAATGATCAATTAGTGTTTTGCTATCATCTCTGTTAAAATTTTGGGATTTAGTCTTAAATTATAAATGCCCAAACAAATGTGTTTTTACGGTTTTTATGGCTTTATTTGTCATTTTCATGAATTTCCTTCTGTGAAATCTTCCAAAATGTTTACATCACATCGCTTCCAGCGGGATGCGAATTTTAAACACGAAAAAGTAGGGTTTGTAAAGGCAGTTTTTTCGATATTTTCACATTTATGTCTTTTACCGCTGCAAAAAATCTGGTCTTATAGATTTCTCTGAAAAACGAGCTCCGACTAAAGTAAAAATATTTGCTACCAATCTGCCAAATTTTACGGAATGTGACCGAAGGAAACGCGAGAAAATTCACTGTCAGTTTTGCTTTTTGTGCTCATGTTGACGTAATAAAATATCGAAAACCACTGACGTTTTCCTTTGAGCGCGCGCAGATTACTTCCTCAGCGCTTGTGCGATCGTAAAACTATAGGGAGCCACCTTAAGTGATATCTTTTAGGGTTCAAATAAAGCTTGAGCCACGCCCATATTGGTCTCCTTTAAGGTGATGTCACACCAGCCGATTTTTAATCCATGTTACTCGAGACAACTTTTGACGCAACTTTGCTGCGGCAACGGTCGGCAACGGTATGTAGTCCACGAGTCGATTTTTAACGCAACATGCAAATTCGGGCAACAATTTGTAGGTTTTTGAATCGCTTGCCAAAACCTGCAACATGTTGCCGCAACGAGATGTTGCGTTAAAAGTCGCCATGTGCGGCATGTTACACGATATCGATTTTTAACGCAACGTTGTTTCGTTAAAACTCGCCGTGAAAAATTGCTTCCTGTAACATTTAATTCAAATTTTTCGACGAACATCCCTTTTGGTGTGAGAGTCCCCCGTCCTCCGCGACGCTGTCCTTATCTTGATTATTCTGCAGGTTTGTGGCAATGTGGCTGGACTTTGTTCATGGACTTGTGCTATGGCGTTTTTCTACGGAGTGAACAAAGAGGTTTTACCTCTGAAGGTATGTGATGAAAGTCTGCTAAAACCATACGAAACAGAATTTGTTATTATTTTAATAATGCAAAATGTCTCTAACCTAACTATAGGATATTTTTTTCGAGCTATCCCCGAAAAAAGTAAGGTAATTAAAGCGAGTTTGCTTGCAGGCTAATCTTGTCGTTCAGGAGGCTCGACTGAATGTGGCTGCTGCTGAACTGAACAGTGCACAGGCTCAGCTGGACGAAAAACAGCGTGAATTGGACAAAGTACAAGCCATGTATGATGGCGCTGTCAGAGAGAAACAGGTGATCACGCACACGTTACGACAATCTAGCTCTCTCCTTTAGCTTTAAGGTGGCCGAACACAGTTTTCGCGCGCGCTTTTGGTGATGCAATTCAGCGCGCGCGCAAGGATTGCAAAAAACAAACATGCCGTCAATAGAGCGATCATTTTATTTACTCAACACCCGCACTATCTGCGTTATTTTTCTCTATAATTGAACCCAGTGTATTGGTGGCTTTAGTCTTTTATTACAAAGATATGTTAGGAAAGGCAACGATGCAAAGGACCCAGCAATTCTCAGCTTTTTCTTTGTTACCGAAAGAACCCAGTTAAATGCAGCGCATGCGTAGTAAATCAAAAAATTGCACTCTCGGAAATACGCCTATTACTCGAAAACCACTATTAGAATTTCACGAAATTTGGCACGAAAATACTTAAGGAAATAAGTAACTGGAGCATTGAAAATAATTGAACTTTAACAAAGGAAATTCTAGATATTCCAGTGAACCTTCAACAAGGGATAATTAAATATGTCTCTGTTAAATTATTAGCAAAATTGTGTTAACTTGTGAGAATCGTTACAAGCTTGTTGCATGCAAATTATAAAGAAAATCTGATGACTAGATTTTCTGTAAATAAACAAAACCGATTTTAAAGGCCTGTTTATATTTATTCATGTTGCCATGGCAACGGTACATACGTCAGCTTAACCATCAAAAAAACAAAGCTTGTGTTGTTAACTTGCTTGCTGCCAATTTTGGCGACCGAGGGATCAAGCGTTTTAGAGGAAAAGGTGAATGAACACAGGTATCAAAAACTGTGTTCAGCCACCTTAAGCATGTTCTCTTGGTCTATCGAATAAAAACTCCACATTTTAGTAAATAATCGAAACAAATTTCTAAGGAAACTGTTAACTGTAGCGAGAAGCGAACTGCGAATCTAAAGTTTTCACGTTTGCTTGTATTGAAATCCATTGCCAGTCTCACCATCGTATTTAGCTTAATATGGTGGAACCAGCTCGAAAGCCAGTCGCTACTTTGGTTACCACGCACATCTCTTTTTGGTCTTCTTGGGGCTATTGTTTCACCATATGTAACAAATATTTCTCTTTTTATATCTATTATCTGTCCTAACTATTGTCAACTCTGTAAATAGTGCACATTAAAGGAAGTTGAAGTTGAAGTTTACAGAATTGATTGCCATCCTTAATTCCTGATAAATTTCTGTCGTTTGTGAAGTGATGGTCTTCGAGGTCATTTTTCTTGGTTTTCTAGTCGTCTGTAGATGTTATTGAGTATTTGGAATGATGGTTAAGACAGTTCTTTATTGCTGTTGCTGTCGCAGGAGTTGCTTGACGATGCTGAATCATGTAAGAATAAAATGCAGGCTGCGTCTGCCCTGATCACAGGCTTGGGAGGTGAGAAGGTTCGGTGGACTCAACAGAGTAAAGAGTTTCAGGATCAGATTGGAAGGTGCGTTAATTAGATATTAAACTAGGGAGCTTTTCTGATGTTGTGTTACCTTTCAATAAAGTGTTTCACAAGGATCTTTACCACTAAGGAACATCGTAACTTGGCCGAGACAGCTTCGACGTTCCTCGGCAATTGTAGGAAATTTTTGGCTTTCTTTGGAAATCTTCGTTTGGCAATCGCATCACGATCATCGCATCATCGAAAAGCATCACGAAATGGTCGGAAATTGTCGAAAAATCATGAAATCCTCTCACTGTTTTTTTTTTTTTTAACTAACAGGCTTGTTGGAGACGTGTTGCTGGCCACGGGTTTTCTTTCTTATCTTGGTCCATTCAACCAGAATTTCCGTAATTTGCTGCTGAGCAGATGGGAGAAAGAAATGAGCGCAAACAAGATCCCTTTCTCTGAAAATCTGAATCTCATCTCTATGTTGACAGATGCAGCAACGGTTGGTGTTGATCTACCATATGACATATTGTTCATTTGAGTCCATGTAGTGATAAACCTTTTTGTGAAGACAGTAAAATTCCGATATTCGAAGATGTTCAAAGAGATTTTGTTTCTCCGCAGATTGGTGAATGGAACCTTCACGGGCTACCGAGCGACGAGCTCTCTATTCAGAACGGCATCATCGTTACCAAGGCAACGCGTTATCCTCTTCTTATTGATCCCCAAACGCAAGGCAAGGCGTGGATCATGAGCCGAGAGAAGGAAAATGAGCTGCAGGTGTGACCGAGCTCTTAATGTATTTTTTTACCTATAAGAATATATGGTGAATTTATGGCTAATGAAGTAAATTGAGTTTGTCTCTGCGTTTGTTTTCACTGAGCTTTGCAGAGGAGGTCGAAGAACTCGTAAAATTGCTTAACCCAATGTTTTTGCTTACATGTTTCTCTTACTGCGAGAATCAAGTTCATTAGTGTTTTTAGTCACTAGCACGCAATTATCTGATTCTCTATGACGTCTCAAAAACTGCAAGAGAATAATAACGCAGTCTGACCTGTTATTAAATGTCCCCCTCTGTCTTCAAAATATTCAAAATCAATCCTGCCCGCACTCGCTAATCATAATGAACGTTTCAATGCTTATTGTTGGAAATTAGTTGGACTCAGCTACAAAGCTCTGTGGCAGCTGTCAGTGTAGTTTTGTTATACTAGTCTACTAATTTCACTTCCTTTGTAATCAGGTAACGTCACTCAACCATAAGTACTTCCGGAATCATCTTGAGGACGCGTTGTCACTCGGCAGACCCCTTCTCATCGAAGACGTCGGAGAAGAACTGGACCCTGCTCTGGACAATGTGCTTGAGAAGAACTTTATCAAGTCGGGCTCCACCTTCAAGGTTTGTTAGCTCGAGAAAACAACCTGTTTATTGGACAATAGTGTTATATTGTTATATTATTATTGTTATATTATTATTGTTATATTGTTATGTTATAGTGTTATATTGTCACGGTAAACGGAAGTTAGCACTCTTATGGTATCCCTGAGATGTGGAGAGGTGGTTTTTCTATATTCAGTTAACTGTGTTTACAAAAACAAAGCGTCTAGAGGGAACTGTTGTTAACGAAAGTTTATAATTACGAAGGCTAGGACATAACGCCAGCAGATAAAACTGCGAAAAATACTTAACATACTTACCCACGTCATTAGAGAAAGGTGGAATAAAAGTTGAGTATAATAAGTGAAAGGTAAACCCCGTAGTCGGTTGAGTGTACGTTAGATAACTTGTAGAAGTAAACTCTGTTTGCTTAAGAATGCATGTAATAGTCCTATGACGACATAATTGACGAGGACTTTACACACGCGCAAGGTAAAATTCAATTTGAATTCTGAGTGCGCGCTACTACATCGGCGATTTCGCGAGAACAGGGTCCATTCTCTGCGATTGCATGTAAGTGATTTTCTGCTGGCTGAGTGGCTGATTAAACTCGGGATATCAGTAACAATTAGAAACTCTATGCAATGCCGCTACGGTAATAAGTTACTAAAAGAAAGCTTCGGACACAAGACTGAAAAAAAGTCACAATGTTGTCTGATGTTGTTGTAACGAAATAACTATAAAAGCGCGAATTCACTCAGGATTCACCAGTTAGTACTCGTTAGTTACGTTAAGGTGGCTCTCTATAGTTTTACGATCGCACGTGCGCTAACGACGAAAGCTTGAATAATCTGCGCGCGCTCGAAGGAAAACGTCAGCTGTGTTGTTCGATAACACGGGTACAAAAAAAACTGACGGCGAATTTTCTCGCGTTTCCCTCGGTGAAATTTCGTAAAATTTGGCAAACTGCTAATAAATATTTTACTTCAGTTGGAACTCGTTTTTAAGTGAAATCTATCTGTCCAGTTTTTCCGCAGCGTGAAAGACAAATTTGCGAAATCGAAAAAACAAAAACTGCCCGTACAAACCCTACTATTTGCGTGTTTAAAATTCGTATCGCGCCGGATTCGAAATACTGTGAAAGTTTTGAAGATTTCACCGAAGGAACTTCAAAAAAATAAACAAAAAAAGCCACAAAAACGGTAAAAACGCATTTGTTTGGCCATTCATAATTCAACACTAAAACCAAAATTTTAACAGAGATGGTAGTAAAACGCCATTTCATCATTGCTTATTACATGTAATAAGTTTGAGAGGACTGGGTGTAAAAACGAATCAAAAGACTATCGATTTTTTTTAATGCATGTTTTAGGTTAAAGTTGGAGATAAAGAATGTGACGTGATGAGCGGTTTTAGAATGTACATCACCACAAAACTGGGAAACCCCTCTTACACACCGGAGGTGAGTGAAACAAACTTTGTCTTTTTGACCCACTGCATTTGAATTATGTTCAGTCCATGTAGATGAATGCTGAAGTGTTTTCCCTTCACTTTTTAGGTCAGCGCACGAACAGCAATCATCGACTTTACTGTGACAATGAAAGGATTGGAAGAACAACTTCTGGGAAGAGTCATTAATACAGAAAAAGAGGTGAAGCGTAGTTTATATTGCCCTACACCACCCGTCTCCTCTACAAGTCTTGCTCAGTTACGTTTGCATAGTCCCCGTTTTGTACAAATAGTTGAAACTATTTCTTTGATTTTGAAGGAGTTAGAAGCAGAACGAGTAAAGCTGATGGAAGATGTGACGACTAACAAGAGGAAAATGAAGGAGCTTGAAGACAATTTGTTGTACAGGCTGACAAGTACTCAGGTCAGTTTTGTTTTGATTTCATTTTGCGTTGGGTTAATCCAGAAATATTTGCTATTAGATTACTGTTAATTATATTTTACCTTGTTACGAAACGAACTGTTGTTAGGGCTGCTGATGCTAATCCGTGTATCATTTGAGTTGATGTGCTCTGCCGTGGATTGTAAAACACACCTTGTTTTGTCAGCGTGAGTGCGGTGTGCGAACCCATCCATGCACCTAGCAGGGTCGGTAAGAACGTTTTTCCGAAACCGAGAAAAGAATGGAGTGGACAAGGGGTTTCTTACTTTTGCCCCTGTTCACGTACATAACTTACCAACCGCCAACCACACAGGCTATCTGGGGTCAGGTACAACAAGTGACCTCACAGGTAACATAATAATGAGGTAAGGTTAAGTTGAAAGTCAATCAGAAGATGAGCCGACATCATACTGTGTTTTTGTACAGGGATCATTAGTAGAGGACGAGTCTCTCGTAGCCGTACTGAAGACCACTAAAGAGACAGCTGAGGAAGTAAGCGAGAAGCTTGCTGTGGCAGCTGAGACTGAAGTGAAGATCAACTTGGCGCGTGAGGAGTTCCGTCCCGTGGCTACACGGGGATCCATTCTTTATTTCTTGATCGTTGAGATGAGCATGGTGAATGTTATGTACCAGACCTCGCTGAGACAGTTCTTGGGGATCTTTGATTTGTCCATGGCAAAGTAAGCGATAAGAGAGCGGAATAACTTACCTTTGGCTAATAATGTTAACTGTGCTATGCTGCTGGGTCGCGCCGTTTTGGGGGCTCTTTTTTGAGATATTGAACTGGTCTCATGGAATGAAACCTTGTAAATAGTGGTTCAAAACTGTAGAAAAACACAGAGAAGTAAGAATGAAAAGAAAGAGAAAGCACGTTTTGCAATTTTCGGTCAGTGCTGTGCAGACTACACTGCTCTGGAACCATGTTGGTCTAGGATTACTATGTATTATGAGTTGGTGTCTAATTTTACGCGATGCAGATGTGTCCACGTAGACGTACGGGGAATTCCCGTTTTTGCTATAAAGGAAAGATTTGTCGCAGTTTTCAGGCACGGTTCGATTCAAATGATTTTCTCAATACTTACAGGTCTGAGAAATCACCAATCCCAGCAAAAAGAATACAGAATATTATCGAGTTCCTGACATACGAGGTGTTCAAATATTCCTGTCGTGGTCTGTACGAGAATCACAAGTTCTTATTTACCTTGCTTTTGGCGCTCAAGATTGATATCCAAGGTGGCAAAGTTAAGGTCCAAGAATTCCAGACATTGATAAAAGGTAATAAAATGTTAATTTTGCTCATTATCTTGGGTAGGATAGGATAGAAAGCCTTTATTTCAACACGCTGAGTTTTAAAGCTAAAAGCTTGTGGGGTCGTGTATAAAATAAAAGAAAGACCTAATAACAATGTGATGGATCCGGTTGCTCAAAGGGTGCGTTGTGCAATCCACTAAGAGAAATTACGTGGTTTTTATCCAAATGATGGCGCTGCCTACCCTTTGAACAGCCATAGCCTGATGATTTTGTGAACTTATTCTGAGGCAAACTGCTAAACGTTTAAGATGCTTAGTTAGAAAAAATAGCACTAGACTACAAATTGTTAGTCATGAAGGATAGGTCCATGTTTAAATTCTTGCCTTGTTCTTAGAAAGAGCAGTTCTCCAGTGGAATAAAAAGCTTGTAATCCGAAAGTCAATCTCTACAGTGGTGAAGGTATAACCAACCCATTAGAACCCGAGGTAAAAAAAAATATGTGACTTGTGCTAAGTGCGGGAAAACGTGTTGTGGGATCAAAATGCGGGAGACTGCTCGTAACCCAAGTTACCAATAGCTTTGTGTTAGCTTCCGATTTGCTGACTGAAAGAGAAACTTCTTCACTCTGACTTGTTCGAGCGGGTTGCGCGAGTTTTTGTAAGCCAATAAACATCTCATATCTGTAAACGTATAACTAGTGCTTGTTATTTAGCACTCTTGCCAGTAATTGCTTATGATTGGTTTCGCTCAAGGTGGTGCGGCTCTTGATCTGAAGGCTGTACAACCCAAACCTGGCAAGTGGATCATGGATATGACCTGGTTGAACTTAGTAGAGCTTAGCAAGTTACCTCAGTTTTCAGGCATATTAGATCAGGTGTGTAGTAGAAAAAAAGCTATAGTCAACTAAACTAGTAAGAAGCTTTATTTAGTAGAGCTCACCAAGTTACCTTAGTGTCAATGGCTAGGTAGCTGGACCAGTAAGACAACAGGATATATAGAGTCTATAGAGAATAATGAGTATAGGAACTTTTCGTTTCGTCCGTTACTTTTACTTTCACCGAGACTTCCTTAACGTGGGATGGTATACCTCGTGGAGCATGGTGCCTTCACCAAAGCTTTATTTTAATTGTTTGGGTTTTTTCGCTTGTTCAGCAGTTCACCCCGCCTTGCGGTTTCTCGGTATGGGTTCTAACAGGCCTAAATTACTTGTAGGTTCGCCGGAACGAGTCCGGTTGGAAGCAGTGGTTCGACAACGACGCTCCCGAAGAGAGTTTTATTCCTGATGGCTACGAGATCTCACTGGATACCTTCAGGAAGCTGCTACTAGTCAGGTCAGCCAGACAGCAATCTCTCCGACAATCTCTCCGAGAGATTGACATGTTCATTTATCAGTAAATGAATGAATACTTACCCTTGCTACTTGTGGTCCTCAGGTCATGGTGTCCTGACCGGACGCTGCATCAGGCTCGTAAGTACATCGCAGACACCATGGGTGAAAGGTATGCTGAGGGCGTGATCCTGAACCTCGAGGCCACTTGGGAAGAGAGCAATCCTCAAACACCACTCATCTGCTTCCTCTCCATGGGCTCCGATCCTACAGGGGCCATTGAGAACCTCGCTAAGCGCAAGGGAATCGGTACGTTGTAGAATGTGATAAACAGTATTGTTATATATGTAGCATGAATAACGTTGTTTTTTACTTGATTCTGATTGTAAAGGTTTTTGTTGCAGAATGCCGAGCAGTATCCATGGGTCAGGGGCAGGAAGTGCACGCCAGAAGACTCCTTCAACAGTCCATGGCTGGTGTAAGCTGTTATTTTTATCATTACCGTCTTCTTATGCGCGATCACGTCTCCCCCCTTCCTCTTGTTTGAAAACGAAGTTATAGACATAGGATGCATATACCAAGCGACAAGTTAAGAGCACAGCAAGGCCTCATTGGTAGGTGGCTGTTAATTCTGTATTTGGCTCAAATCAAACGAAAACAAAACACAAGGTCTGGAAGCTACCTGTTTCGCTCAGACCTCCCTAGCATGAAGAAGCTTAAGATAACAATTCAGGCTCAATTCTAGCTAGTGAAATTGAAGCTCCGTTGAGATACACTTTGCGTCGCTGTTTGACAGTGATCGTGTATCTCGATTCATGATACATGGTAAAATACCTGTGTGTGGTTTGCGACGATAGGGCGGCTGGGTGCTGCTTCAGAACTGTCATTTGGGCTTAAACTTTATGGACGAGCTCCTAGAGACAGTGACGACTGCCGAGTCTTCACACGAGGGCTTCAGCGTCTGGATCACAACTGAGGCGCACAATCAGTTCCCCATCAGTCTTCTGCAGGTAGGTACAACTGTTTATGGGATATAACATACAGTAAAGTCCCGATGTTACAAACATTTCCAATGCTACATTAGTTGTTTGCCGTATTTCAGTAAACTGAAGTTTTCTTTCTCAAACAAAACGTGTTGCTACTCACGAATTAATTTTCAGAGTAAATTGTTCAGTCGCGAAGAAACAGTTAGAGAACGCCGTCGTATCGATTTTATAACGATGTTTTAGTTTTACCTTTTTTTCCTTGGAATTTCGCATTGGTTCACATTTGCGTTGGTTGTGTTTATTGAATGTCTTAGTAAACAGCAGAAGTTTGAACTCGAAATGACTAGATTTTCCCAATTTACATCTCATTTCTTGTTTACTTATAGTCTTCAATCAAATTCACAAACGAGCCGCCACAGGGCGTGAAGCCAGGATTAAAGAGAACTTACGCTGGAATCACTCAGGACCAGTTGGATGTGACTAACATGCCGCAGTGGAAGCCCACCCTCTATGCTGTGGCTTTCCTGCACACCGTCGTTCAGGTGAGGAAAATATTTCCATTCCTCATCAGTGAAGACTTTTATTGTAAGTCTCGTACATCTACTGCCCTCAGTAGAAAAGAGTTTCCGTCTAATTGCTGTTTCGTAAGTTTCTGATTCTGACGCTGCGATCATGGTCGTTTTAGCGCGCGCATACAGAATTTCTCTCTATATGCATAACAAGATGGCGATCGGTACATTTACCCATAACTCTTTTTTACCGCGCGAAAACCTTAAAAGCACGGAAAAGATCTAAAAATCTTCAAACCTAGCATACACAATACCGTTAGTACAGGAACAAATATTATAGTATCAAGACTGTCTGTTTTTGCCCAGTGTGTTTTTCTTTTTCTGCTCTTCATAAGACATTGAATTTTGTATTTTTATCCTCCTCAGGAACGGCGTAAGTTTGGTCCGCTAGGCTGGAACATTCCTTACGAGTTCAACCAGGCAGACTTTGCCGCTAGTGTGCAATTCGTTCAGAACCACTTGGATGACATCGATCCTAAGAAGGTAATATGAACACTGAATCTTTGAGATAAATACAGACCAGTCAATTCTAAATGACTACGTATTCTAATTGACTTGTCTAGGGCGTGTCGTGGAACACAGTCAGGTATATGCTTGGGGAGGTGCAGTATGGTGGTAGAGTTACCGATGATTACGACAAGAGGCTGTTAAACACCTTTGCAAAGGTAAGACTTTTTTGAAAAAAATTATTTTCTCTCTTCCTTCCGGCGTTCTTAAGGAAGCCACAACCGTTGAAGCGTTATACTGGAAGCATTTTCTACTCTCGCTGTTTTTGGCTCCTCAGCAATCATTGAGTAAACAGTAGTTTATCTTACAACCTAGTTCAAGTGACGTTCTCAAGATAGCTAAGAAATGATTTCCCTCAGGCTGGAAGTAGTAAAGATACATTTGGTAAACTGGTTGTTTTCTTGCAGGTTTGGTTTGGGGAACACATGTTTAGCGATGACTTCTGTTTCTACACCGGCTACAAGATCCCCAAGTGTCGTGGGTTGGAGCAGTTCTTTGAAGCCATTCAAGCTCTTCCTTCAGTGGACACGCCTCAGGTGTTTGGCTTGCATCCCAATGCAGATATCACGTGAGTCAGTTAGTCAGTTTTACTCGCCTCGTTAGAAACAAGATCGGTTGGTTCATTTTTCAAATTTTACCGTGAAACCTGTCGTTGTCGCTCAATAAAGTTTTCTCGCTACTTCACATATCCCACTTCGTGGCCGAACGAAAAACCGAGTTTGACTAAGAAGTCAAAGTAACCACATGTCGCCAGATTACACATGAATGTGATTGCTCGTTAGTTGTTTGACTGAAAGATGTCGACCTATTGGCAAAAAGTAAGAAAGACACCTTCAGTAGCGTGTGGCATCTGACAATGATTTTGTTGTTTTCACCAAAAGGAGCAATGTTCGCAGAGAGTTGCTCGAAACCTGTTACACATAGACAAAAATTCTTCGAAGAACCATACGATATAGGCGTGTTTAGCAGTTCATCGCGATCATGTTAAAACTGACCAAGTAGGTTCGCTTGAAATTCTCTTTTAGGTACCAGAGCAATACAGCCAAAGACGTGCTGGACACTATCATGAGCATACAACCCAAGGACTCAGGGGGAGGGTCTGGGGAGACACGCGAGAGTGTTGTGACCAGACAGGCAGATGATATGCTGGAGAAACTTCCAAATGACTACATACCACATGAAGTAAGATCTACTCCATTTAGAAATTTAGCCATTATTCAACGAGATGAGGAACATTTTAACGTTTTCTGTTTGTACGTACAGGTGAGAGCGCGACTTCAGAAAATGGGAGCTCTGGCGTCCATGAACATCTTTTTGAGACAAGAGATTGACCGCATGCAGCGCGTCATATCCTTGGTGCGACAAACCCTGACTGACCTGAAGCTGGCCATAGAAGGAACCATCATTATGAGTGAGGTATATAGGAATGCTTTCTTTTCTCAGCATGGCACTAAATTCATCAGCATTTTTAATGCATAGAAATTTACTTATGACGCTATCAAAGGCTAATTATTTGTTCCCATTGTCACAGAATCTGCGTGATGCCTTGGATAACATGTACGATGCCAGGATTCCCGCTCTTTGGAGAAAAGTAAGGCCTTTTTTCAAGGAATTTTAGTGACAGCCTGACAAAAAGCGATGATTGTAGTCGTAGCCATTAAAGACACACTCAGAGACATCGTGAAGGGTGCTTAAAAAGCAGAGTATTTGGTTACGATTTTATCCGTAAAGAGAAGCAGAAGCTGAAGAACATAATAGCTTGGAAAAATGAGAAGATCAAGATACAAGTAAAGCGGGCTTTTCCTGACTCGCTGGTTTTGGGAGTTGACAAATAGAAATTTAGGTATGTTTTTTTGCGAGTCACATTTTTTTTTATCTTTTCGCAGATTTCGTGGGAGTCCTCAACCCTGGGGTTCTGGTTCACGGAGTTCCTGGAACGAAACGGTCAGTTCTCCACCTGGATTTTCAATGGTCGCCCTAATGTGTTCTGGATGACTGGCTTCTTCAACCCCCAGGGCTTCCTCACTGCTATGAGACAGGAAGTCACGCGCGCGCACAAGGGCTGGGCTCTAGACTCTGTCGTGCTACACAATGACGTCATCAGGGCTATGAAAGAGGACATCAACTCACCCCCCTCCGTAAGTTCAACTTTCTTGAATGTTGCACTTGTAATGTGGCAGTTCTACGTGTGAAATGGGTGTTTGGTTATCACTAGTGACGCAAACGCAAGCACGAAGCATAAACTGATGCAATACAGGCGTACCCATGCAAAAGATAAATAAAAGATACAAACTTACTCGTAAATTTGAAGTTTAATTTACTCATTTTTTACTGGGGAAAGACCGCGACATGAGCATATGAGCACAGCCAAAAGGAAAGATTTTGTTTTCACTTTTGTTTTGTTTTTGCCTATGCTATAGAGTAGCTTCTCCCAGGTTTTCTGTTAGGCAGTGAGCAGCAAGAAACGTGGCTGAAGATCAACGAGCATTTTCCCTCTTTTAGTTCTTCCACTCACCGTTTTGGCGTGGTTCTCCCCAACTCCCTGTAACATTCTCGTGGGCTAGTTCACTGAAGCCTTAGCCTAAAAAAATGCGCCTTTCACTCTTGTTACAGGAAGGTGTGTATATTTATGGTTTATACCTGGATGGCGCTGGTTGGGATCGTCGTGGATGTAAACTAATTGAGCCCCAGCCTAAGGTCCTCTTCACCCTGCTGCCTGTGGTGCACGTATATGCCGTCAACTCCACAGCACCTAAAGACCCGCGTCTATACCAGTGTCCGGTGTACAAGAAACCTCAGCGCACAGACCTGACTTACATCACCCCTCTGTGGCTCAAAACCGTACAGAGTCCGGATCACTGGATTCTCAGGGGAGTCGCTCTTCTCTGCGACATTAAGTGAATTCGGATTCTTACGTGTTCACTTCTCAGTTTTTTCCTTCTTTTAAGCCTTTCATCACCCAGTACTGGTGTGCAATGGCATGCATGCAACTTTGTTTTCCTTACTTTTTAACTTTGTAGAAAACAAGTTTGCTTGTAGTTTTGATTGCCGCGCGCATTTTGTTTGTCATAATTGTTTTTTATCGTTTCTTGCGTTTGAACCATTGCGGGTTAGCTTGTCGCATGTCGGTCGTTCAATCTTTGAACTCTGAGGAAAATTACTTATGGCCTTTAAAGCTAAAATATTGTGTACTTTCTAAAAAAAAGTAATAAAGAAACACATTGAAAAACATTGTAACAAAATGTGACTTACCTTAGATTATATGAAGGCAACATGCTAAAGTATAAAAGCAAGGAAAAATGAAGAAATGAAAGGGGCAAAAATTAATTCTATAATCAAACAATGAGTTTACTATGTGAAGGGTAAATTTTTCAACATTGTCCGAGCGTGGGACAAAGAAAAAATCTGTGTCCCCGACAGGAATCGAACCCATGACCTCGCGGCGAACACCGAGTGTTACATCGAACTGTGTGATGTGAGTAACCCGCCAGTTCTGATGGACAAAACCTTAAGCCGCGCGATTACAATTTTATCTTAGGTGGAGGAATTTGAGGTTAGGTCACAACATGGAAATTATAATTATAAATTACAATTAATATTATCATAATACTATTAATATCATTATATTAAAATTATAAATTAAAACTGATTCCAATTCTAGATTAGCATAATCGTGCTTTGAACAACCGGAGTCTACTGTCTAGCAAACCCCGCTGTACGGAGTAGTCTAGAGATTGTAATGGAACTATTTTTCGGCGACTGTGACTGCTTGTATAGAAGCTTTTGGTTGCAATCTCTGACATCCTTCAACGACAATTGCAAAAGTGAAGATTAAATTTACCCAGGCTGCTGAGTAATGCAAACCGAGAGGAAAATGACAAATAGCCCACAGATCATACATACTTGTCTTACATCATTACGTCATCTGAATTCCATGTCTCTGGTGGCACAGGAGGATTCATTAGAAGATAACACTGGCTGATTCAGACGCTGCTAAAATCAGTGAAAAACTCGGTGAGCAGTATTATCTTCACAATTGTTAAATTGAAAACCTACAAGATTTTTTTTTTCACGAAATAAAACGAAAAAAAAAAAAATATGATACTCAAACATAAGATTTAAACAACCGGCTATGATTATGTAAAAAATCCATAATAATCTTTCCCCATCGTACCAGAGGAGGATTTTTACCAACACCTCACATGTGCACGCACACAATCCTAGAAATTGTGAGAGAAAATTGCTATGTCCCCGGCCAAGAACTGAATATGAAAAAGGGAGCCTAAACTTCAGAGGATCTGTTCTGTGGAGCAAGATTCCCTAGGAAATCAGACACCTGCCTAGTTAAAAAGTGTTTTAAAAAACTGCATTGATAGGTAAATAATATTTTTAGTGCACTGTAAATTAAAGAAATTCTTATTTTATAGCTTAGGCTATCTTTCTTAGTTAAGTAGTTCTTTCGTTAATGTATTTAATGTTTTCCTGTTAACATAGTTAATACATTCTTTTTGTAATTTTCAAACGACTCCTAGGAAGACCATTTTTGTGTGGGATACTTGTGGTATCCGACATTAGTATATACCACACAAGTGAATTTACTACTTAGACGAAATTTACCTTTCAGACAAAATTTACCTCTTAGACGAAATTTACGACTTAAACGAAATTAACCTGTTAGAGGAAATTTACGACTGAAACGAAATTTACCTCTGAGACAAATTTTACGACTTACACGAAATTTACCTCTTAGACAAAATTTAACACATAGACGAAATTTACGACCTTGACGAAATTTATGTCCTAGAGGAAATTTGCGACGTAGACAAAATTTACGACTAAAACGAAATTTACCTCGTAGATGAAATTTACAACTTAGACGAAATTTACATTCTAGACGAAATTTACGACGTAGACAAAATTTACGACTTAGACAAAATTTAGCTCTTAGACGAAATTTAAGTCCTACACGAAATTTACCTCTTAGACGAAATTTACGACTTAAACCAAATTTACCTCTTGGACGAAATTTACGACTTAGACGAAATTTCCCTCTCAGACGAAATTTACGACTAAAAGGAAATTTACCTCTGAGACAAAATTTTTGACGTAAAAATTTACCTCTTAGATGAAATTTACGACGTAGACGAAAGTTACGTCTTAGACGGAATTTACGACTTAGACGAAATTTACGACGTAGACAATCAAAGGAGACCTATGGCCAAACTCGTGGATTAGGCAATCTAGAGATGAAACATATTGGTGAACTTGCAATTACTGGTGTATTATTAAATGCTGTTAAAACAAGCCGGGTTTGTACCATGCAAGGTCGCACTTAACCCACAAAGTGTAGGCTTTTTTGTTGGCCTTTTTTGCACACATATCACTAAGACATATGTCCAGAATAGCTAGGGTGGCAAAATTGCAGCAGAACATAGAGTGGTAAAGGCTAAGGGTTCTTGGGTCACAGAGGACACTCCTGCCCAACAAATCATAGAGTACTCTTCCCCCTCCCCCCACTTCCCTCACACCCAGATCTTGATGTTGATCTGCCTGCTGGAAAAATTTGCATGTATTCAAGTCGTACGGGCTCACAAACATTTTTCATTGCAATTCATTCAAGGTTGTAGGTAAGGTTTCTTATGAGACAGCACCTCTTTTCCAGTGTGGAACTGGTAGTCTCTATATATATTGCACGTAAAATACATCAAAATGAGTAGACTCTTTTGCAAACATTTTCAGTGTTGATCCGACAAAGCTGTCGACCATAAATATGTGTTCCAACAATAATAACAGCTTAATTGAAGTGTCAATGTATTTAGTATTAACTAATAATTGGGGACAAGCTCACAGGGGGTTTCTTTCCCTTTGTTATCTTTTCAATCAGGAAGCAAAGTGTAAACAAATGACAGGGTAAAAATTATTTAAGCTTATCAAAATCAAGTATTTGGGAGTTTCTCTCCAAGTTTATGTGCATTTCACATCCCACTTAGAGTTCAGATCAACGTATTAAAATAAACAAGACAAGTATAGAGAACACAACTTTAATCTAAACTTAACTCGATGCCGGTTGAACAAGGACAACTCAACATGAAAAACTTAAGTGTTTAAACTGCAAAGCGGTCAACGAAGGTCCTGCTTGATTTAACGTTGGATCTCACAGCAGATCTAATCAGTAAAACTTGAAAAGTAAAACGATAATACGTCACTACTGCAAGGTTGACACAACGTCGTAGAGTTAAAACAATATTTCGGCTGGCCTCAGCTTTAGACCTTGCTAAATTATAAAAATGAAATTACAATATTATACAATGGTGCCGATGTTTGTCTTGTATTCAATAGCTGTTTCGTTCATTAAAAGTAGTTCGTTTCGCTCATCATATAAGCTCATTAAGGTCGAGGAATAAGACACATTCTCATCAAAGCTTACCACATTAGCTTTTCAGGTCACTTTCCAGCAAACAAATGCATATCTCCTGGTCATTTTGAACGCCTGGACGACTCAAATGCTCGTGAAATTCAGCCCCCAAGTTGGCCGTAGTACTAATTCGAACATTCGCAGTCAACTCCACTTCAATTTTGCGAAACACCTAGCATTAATGGTCGTGTAAAAGTTACAAACTCATCAATATTCGGGCTGGAACGATGCACGCATTGAGTAGTAGGCTCGCACTGACTGCACGGTTGCTATTCCAAAATGGCGTCGGGCTCGGTTACTATTCAAATATGGCGTCGCCTTCGGGCGCGGTTACTATTCCAACATGGCGTCGGACTCGGGCGCTCTCGTTCGGGCCGACTAATTGCGAGCAGTGTCTACACCTGAGTGAGTGAGTGAGTGAGTGAGTGACGCATTTGCATATCGGAGTGCCCGCAACAAAAACGTTTCTACACTTCGCGTATCCACGAGTTTAAAAATTGACTTAAACATATAATTTACCTCTTAGACGAAATTTACGACGTAGAGCAAATTTGCGACTTAGACAAAATTTAGCTCTTAGACGAAATTTACCTCTTAAACGAAATTTACGACGTAGACGAAATTTACCACTTAGACGTAATTTAAAGATTAGAAGAAATTTACCTCTTAGAGAAAATTTACGACTTAGACGAAATTTCCCTCTGGGAGGAAATGTACCACTTAAACGAAATTTAGCTCTGAGACAAAATTTACGACCTAGACCAAATTTACCTGCTGGACGAAATTTACCACCTAAACGAAATTTACGACTTAGACGACATATACGACTTAGACAAAATTTACGACCTAGACGAAATTTATGTCTTACACGAAATTTACGACGTAGACAAAATTTACCTCTGAGAAGAGATTTACGTCTTAGACCAAATTTACCTCTTAGACAAAATTTACGACTTAGACAAAATTTAACTCTTAAACAAATTGACGACTATGACGAAATTTACCTCTTAGATATAATTTACCTCTTAGACGAAATTTACGACTTAGACTAAATTTACCTTTTAGACGAAATTTACCTCTTAGACGAAATTTACCTATTAGACGACATAATTTATCTATTAGACAAAATTTACGTGATAGACGATATTTACCTCTAAGAAAAAATTTACGACCTAAACGAAATTTACGATTTAGACGAAATTTACGACTTAGACCAAAATTTACCTCTGAGAGGAAATGTACGACTTAGACGAAATTTACCTCTGAGACGAAACTTACCTGTTAGACGAAATTTACCTCTTACACGAAATTTACGTCGTAGACGAAATTTGCGTCTTGAACGAAATTTACGACATAGACGAAATTTACAACTGAGACGAAATTTACGGCTTAGATGAAATTTACCTCTTAGACGAAATTTACGACTTAAACAAAATTTACCTCTTAGACAAAATTTACGACTTAGACGTAATTTACCTCTCAGACGAAATTGAAGACATAAACGAAATTACCTCTTACACGAAATTTACGATCTAGACGAAATTTACCTCTTAGATATAATTTACCTCTTAGACGAAATTTACTACTTAGACTAAATTTACCTTTTAGACGAAATTTACCTATTAGACGAAATTTACCACTTAGACAAAATTTACGTGTTAGACAATATTTACCTCTAAGAACAAATTTACGACCTAGACGAAATTTACGTTTCAGACGAAATTTACGTCTTAGACGAAATTTACGACTTAGACCAAAATTTACCTCTGAGAGGAAATGTACGACTCTGACGAAATTTACCTCTAAGACGAAACTTACCTGTTTGACGAAATTTACCTCTTAAACGAAATTTACGTCGTGGACGAAATTTGCATCTTGGACGAAATTTACGACATAGACAAAATTTACAACTGAGACGAAATTTACGGCTTAGATGAAATTTACCTCTTAGACGAAATTTACGACTTAAACAAAATTTACCTCTTAGACAAAATTTACGACTTAGACGTAACTTACCTCTCAGAAGAAATTGAAGACGTAAACGAAATTACCTCTTAAACGAAATTTGCGATCTAGACGAAATTTACCTCCGAAACGAAATTTACGACTTAGACAAAATTTCCCTCTTAGACGGAATTTGTGACCTAGATGGAGTTTTCCACTTGGACAAAATTTACCTATGGGACGAAATTTATGACCTAGACGAAATTTACCACTTAGAGAAAATTTTCCTCTTAGGCGAAATTTACGACTTAGTCAAAATTTGCTACTTAGACGAAATTTACCTTTCAGACAAAGTTTACCTCTTAGACAAAATTTAGGACTCAGACGAAATTTACCTCTTAGACGAAATTTACGACTTAGACGAAATTTACCTCTTAGACGGAATTTACGACCTAGACGAAATTTAGCACTTACACGAAATTTGCCTCGTAGAGGAAATTTACGACTTGGACGAAATTTACCTCTGTGACGAAATTTACGTCATAGACGAAATTTAAGTCTTAGACCAATTTTATGACGTACACCAAATTTTCGACTGAGACGAAATTTACATCGAACGAAATTCAAGAGTTAAATGAAATTTACGAACTAGACGAAATTTACCAGTTAGACGAAATTTACCTGGTAGACGAAATTTAGGACGTAGACGAAATTTTCTT
This sequence comes from Orbicella franksi, assembly GCF_964199315.1. NCBI lineage: Eukaryota > Metazoa > Cnidaria > Anthozoa > Scleractinia > Merulinidae > Orbicella > Orbicella franksi. The sequence goes on from NC_138151.1 coordinate 29,230,554, forward strand.
GTGAGACGAAATTTACGACGGAGACGAAATTTATGAATTAGACGAAATGTACCTTTTAAACGAAATTTCCGGCATAGACGAAATTTAGGACTTAGGAATTTAGGATTTAAATGAAATTTAGAACTTCGACGAGATATACCTCTTAGACGAAGTTTACTTCTCAGACAAAATTTACGAACTAGACAAAATTTACCTCTTAGACGAAATTTACGACTTAGACGAAATTTACCTCTGAGACGAAATTTACGACCTGAAGGAAATTTACCACTTAGATGAAATCTACCTTGTAGACGAAATTTTCGACTTAGAGGAAATTTACGTGTTAGACGAAATTGATGACGGAGACGAAATTTAGCTTTTAGACGAAATTTAGCTCTTAGACAAAATTTATTAGTTAAACAAAATACACGACCCAGGCGAAATTTATGTCTTGGTCGAAATTTACGACGTTAACAAAATTTACGACTTAAACGAAATTCACCTCTTAGACAAAGTTTACGACGCAGACGAAAACTACCACTCAGACGAATTTAGTTCTTAGACGAAATTTACGACATAGACGAAATTTTATCACTTAGACGTAATTTACCTCTTAGACGTAATTTACCTCTTAGACAAAATTTATGACTTAAAGGAAATTCACCTCTTACACGAAATTTACGACTTAGACGAAATTAACCTCTTAGACGAAATTTACGACCTAGACAAAATTTATGACTTAGATGAAATCTACCTCTTAGAGGAAATTTAGGACTTAGACGAAATTTACCTCTTGGACGAAATCTACGACCTAGACGAAATTTACCTCTGAAACGAAATTTACCACTTAGACGAAATTTACCTCTTAGACGAAATTTACGACCTAGACAAAATTTACGACTTAGATGAAATTTACCTCTTAGAGGAAATTTAGGACTTAGACGAAATTTACCTCTTGGACGGAATTTGCGACCTGGATTGAATTTTCAACTTGGACGAAATTTAATTCTGAGACGAAATTTAAGACCGAGATGAAATTTACCTCTTAGACCAAATTTACCTATTAGACGAAATTAACGACTTAGACGAAATTTACCTCTTAGACGAAATTTACGTTCTAGACGCAATTTACCACTAAGACGAAATTTACGACTTAGACGAAATTTACCTCTTAGACGGAATTTACGACCTAGACGAAATTTAGCACTTACGCGAAATTTGCCTCGTAGAGGAAATTTACGACTTGGACGAAATTTACCTCTGTGACGAAATTTACGTCATAGACGAAATTTAAGTCTTAGACCAATTTTATGACGTACACCAAATTTTCGACTGAGACGAAATTTACCTCAAACGAAATTTGAGTTAGATGAAATTTACGACCTAGACGAAATTTACCTGGTAGACGAAATTTAGGACGTAGACGAAATTTTCTTGTGAGACGAAATGTACTTAGACGAAATGTACCTTTTAAACGAAATTTCCGGCATAGACGAAATTTAGGACTTAGGAATTTCGGATTTAAATGGAATTTAGAACTTCGACGAGATTTACCTCTTAGACGAAGTTTACCTCTCAGACAAAATTTACGAACTAGACAAAATTTACCTCTTAGACGAAATTTAAGACTTAGACGAAATTTAAGACTTAGACGTAATTTACGATTTAGATAATAGTTACCTGTTAGACCAAACTGACGAGCTAGACGAAATTTACGAATTAGACGGAATTTAACTCTTCGGCGAAATTTTCGAAATTTATTATTATAAGACGAAATTTACGAGTTAGACGAAGTTTACCCTTTAGACGAAATATTCGACGTAGACGAAATTTACGACTCAGACGAAATTTACCTCTTAGACGAAATTTACGATGTAGACGAACTGTTTAGCACTTAGAAATTTAGGACTTAGACGAAATTTAAGACTTAGATGAAATTTACCTCTGAGACGAAATTTAGCTCTTAGACGAAATTTACGACTTCGACGAAATTTACTACTTAGACGAAATTTACCTGGTAGACGAAATTTACCTGTGAGACGAAATTACGACGGAGGCGAAATTTACGACTTAGACGTAATTTACCTCTTAGACGAAATTTACGACGTAGACGAAATTTAGCATTGAGACGAACTTTAGGACTTAGACGAAATTTAACCCTGAGACGAAATTTACGACCTGGACGAAATTTACCACTTAGACGAAATATACCTCGTAGACGAAATTTACGACTTAGAGGAGATTTACTGTGAGAAGAAATTAACGACGGAGACGAAATTTACGACTTAGACGAAATTTACCTCTTAAACGAAATTTACCACTTAGACGTAATTTACCGCCTAGACGAAATTTACCTCTCAGACAAAATGTACGACTTAGGCGAAATTTATGACTTAGACAAAATGCTCGACCTAGACGAGATTTATTTCTTAGACGAAATTTACGACGTTGACAAAATTTACGACTTCAATGAAATTTACCTCTTAGACAAAATAAGGACGTAGACGAAATCTACCACTTAGACGAAATTTAGCTCTTAGAAAAAATTTACCTCTTAGACGAAATTTAGGACGTACACGAAATTTAGCACTTAGACGTAATTTACCTCTTAGACAAAATTTACGACTTAGACGAAATTTACCTCTTACACGAAAGTTACGACTTAGACGAAATTAACCTCTTAGACGAAATTTACGACGTAAACGAAATTTACATCTTAGACAAAATTTACGACTTAGACGAAATTTACGACTTGGAGGAAATTTACCTCTTAGACGAAATTTACGTCTCAGACGAAGTTTACCTGTTAGACGAAATTTACGACCTAGACGAAATCTACCTCTGAGAGGAAATTTACGACTTAGGCGAAATTTACCTCTAAGACGAAATTGCAACCTAGCGCTAGACGGAATTTTCAACTTGGACAAACTTTACCTCTGAGACGAAATTTACGACATAGACGAAATTTACCTCTTAGACCAAATTTACTTCTTAGACGAAATTTACGACTTAGAGGAAATTTACCTCTTAGACGAAATTTACGACTTAAACGAAATTTGTGTCTTAAACAAAATTTAACTCTTGGACGAAAATTACCTCTTGGACGAAATTGATTTGGCGGTCAGTTAACTCCACTTGAACGCACACATCTCTCCTAAAAAGTCATTTAGTATTCATTTACTCATTTATTTATTTACTACTCATTTACTCATTATTTTGTATGTAATAGTACAAATCTTAAAACAATAACGCATGCATTTATAATTTATTTTTTTCTCCACACTCCCTGTGACGCAATAAACAAATAAATCGAAAAGCATTCAGTGGATAAAGTCAAGAAATTGTGATCTTATAGGAAATAGATAGAGGAGACACTTCTCCAAGTTTTAGTTTTTTGCGTTTTCCCAGACTGCAGGTATTTGTCGAAATGTTTCGCAGAAATTTACAGAGCCCAGTATGGAGACGCCATGTTGATGCACCTCTGTGGTGCACCAATATGGCAGCCGGAAAATACTGTAAACATCTGGAACTTACTTTGGCTATCTAGGCGACTGATTATCTGTGCTGAACAAACAAACATTTACATAAGCACTTTCCCTAATGATCTAACTTCTAAAAAAGCTAAAAGTCATGATATAGGTATTTATTTTTCGGCAAATGCGATTGTAGCTTTGTGTCATCATCGCCATAAGAGTGAAATTCAAAATACGCTGGTTTTCAAGCGAAGCACACTTTTGAGCTGTAACATTGTAAACAGATTTAAATCTACCCCCTCTTACGCCTGATCGAGATAGAAACTGCAGTGGTTCTTTTGTCTTCGATTTTAGAAAATGACGATGTCAAATGAAAACGATCTATACTACTAATATTAATAACTAACTAACTTTGATTTAAAACTATCTACGGACGTTTTATTCACCATATCCTCAGAAAGTGAGTTCCAGAAGAAAGAAAACTTAAAAATGTCTTTCTTTGCTCTAGGAACTACAAACGTAAAGGTGTGGCTCCCACGGGTTCTTCTTTCATTATTTGGTTTTAGGTGGGCCTCTACTAGAAAATCCGTCAGATTGTGGGAGGGTTAATACATAAAAGATATTCTGGCGGTTTTCCTTTTAGTGGCTAGGGTTCCTGAAGCATTTCTGTCACGCTTGCATAAGGGTTGTACTTGCTCTCGCAGAATCGCGCTGCCTTTCTCTGAACTCTCTCCAGTTTTTGAATATTCTTCTCGTACTGGGAAGGGATCCCATGCGTCACTTCCATATTCAAGGGTTGGTCGAACTGAGGTTTCTCTTGCCGATCTGGGACAGTTATGTAAGTTCCGCCGCACAACGCCATGTACTTTAGATGCTTTCCTTGAGACTGTCGATACGTGTTGATTCCATTTCGGTTTACTTGTTAACGTTATTCCCAGATAGGTAATGTTCTCAACTTGCTCCATTTCATCTCCGCGAAATGTATATTTAATGACAGGTGGATATCTCTTATCTGAAATGCACAATAACTTGCATTTTGATGGATTGAATTGCATTTGCCACTGATTTTGCCATTGTTCGAGTTTCTGAAGGTCTTCTAGTAGGAGATCACAATCTTTATCGTTTGCAATGATACCATAGAGTAAAGCATCATCTGCGACAAGTTTAAAGAAGCACTGTAGATTATCAGGAAGATCGTTAATATATAGCAAGGACAATAACGGGTCAAGCACAGTTCCTTGGGGAACTCCAGATGTCACAGGGGAAGATCTTGAAGATTGACCTTCGCAAACGACGGATTGAGAACGTTGGGTGAGGAAGGATTCAAACCAGCAAGGTTAACTTGCTATGAATTCCATAATATCGTAATTTTGCTAAGAGTCGCCGATGGGGAACCTTGTTGAAGGCTTTCGCGAAATCCAATACCACAGTATGCACAGATTTGCCATTATCGAGTGAGTTTGTCAAGTCATGTTAAAATGAGCTGAGATTCGGTTGATCCTTTGGCCCTGGAATCAGTGTTGGTAGTCAGTAAGAATGTCATTCGGTTACAGGTGTTTCATCACATGGCTATGGATTATGCGTTCGAGTATCTTGGATGCGATACAAGTTAAGGAAATCGGTCTGTAGTTCGCAGGGTCTGACTTTTTGCGTTTCTTAAAGACTGCACATACATTGGCGTATCTCCATTTCAGTGGGACAGTTCCAATGTTTATAGAGTCTTGGTAGATGTCTGTTAAGATAGGTGACATCTCTTGTGGGTACTCTTTAAGAAACCACGAAGGACTATTGTCCGGGTCGCATGCCTTGTTGTCATTCAGCGAGGTTAGCTGTTTGGTGATACCAGAGATGGTGATTTTAAGAGGACTTATGCCTGGCCTTAGCTCGTTTCCTACACTCGGAGGATCTGAGTCAGTTACATTCGTAAAAAAAGAAGAGAATTGTTCGACAAAAAATTTTCGCTTTAGACTCTCCGTCGCTAAATATTGTACCTTCGATCACGAGGTCAGCTTTTTGCCTCAGTTGTTTCACATAGGTCCAGAAACGCTTTGGATTTTCTTCAATAGCTTCACTAACAAGATTTAGCAGAGCTACCTGGCGGGCATGGTTTTGCGAAATCGTTCAGTTATACATTATGTATACTGTAATATACTTTTTTTTATGATAACTGCAGAAATCCTCGTGCCCCCATTGGATCCACAGCTACTTTGACAATGTTATGACGAAATTCATGATCAATAACAGGACAGACGCATGAAAAACTGACGTTGATTTGTTAAGTTGACTTAGTTTGCGTGCGCTTATGGAGACCGTAGTCAAAGAAGGCGTCTTTCTTCCTTTTCTATCTCAGTCTAGCTGACGCCACGAAGCAGTGACTAGTCGCATCCTCAGGGACCCGGGGGGAGTTAGTCGGCAAGAGAAAAAACACTCGGGATAAAATTGGCGAGACCACAGCCTGTTCTAGAAAGGTGGAAGAAGAAGCTTGTTTCGTCGCTCTTGAGAACTTTGGTTCGCCGATATTTGCCTAGGATTCTGTGCAGATGTTTTTCTCCGTAGAGGTAGCGAGGGAGGAGATAGTTTTATTTCATTGGAGGCATTTTTGCTTTATTTCCTTGTTGAAGAAGGAGGGAAAACTTCACGTAACATGCACTGGTTAATTCTCGGCTTTTCTTTCTGGGCTCTTTTTTCTCGTCTGTTCTTTTTTTTGCTAATCCTACTACCCTTTCTCTCTCCCCAATTCGGCACCAGTCTTCACGATACCTAAAGAGACGAGTCAGAAAAAACATGCAGGAGAATGAGCACGAGTTCGGTTAATAATGCATGATGGGTACCATTCAAAATGGCGGAAAGTTTGAGATCTGTCTCTCATGATTTTTCTCTGAGGACAATCCAACTTTGTCGCTCTATGGACGTCCAACACTGTTTCAATTGTGGAATACAATAAGCTGCAAATGGCAGGAGCGAAGCCGAACCTCTTTAAATGGAACCGGCAAACAAATCCAAGGACGGTAAGCGTGCAAAACAGAGCTCAGTAAAGTTGTTTCACTGTTGTCAACTTCGATACCTACATCTTCCTTGCCATATTTAATTTCCACAGCACTCATCGAGAAGTGACGTGCAAGATTGGATTAAGGTAAGTTCTCAAAGAATCGTGAATATATATATTTTTATCCTGTCATGAATTATAATAGATAAATAAGTTATGATTAAGCCACAATACGTACTGATTTGATTTTAATGCATACAAGCTTACTTACAAATTTACAAGATTTTCAGCCGTACTCGTGACCTTTTGATGGCTAAATTTCCCCCTTTATCCTTCAGAGAGTTGAAAGAGCTTCAAGTGAGGCAGCAAGGGAAGTGTTTGGAAACAATTATCAAAGTGTGCTGGAACAAGTTCATGTTGATGATGATGCATTGGTAGAAGGTAAAGCTACTTTACTTATACATATAGCACTAGTTCATATAGTGTGATCGTGCGGTGGAGTGTAGTTCTGAAAAGAACTGTTGTTAGTGACTGGCGTTTCGACAACCTGAGCGGAAGTCATCTTCAGAGTCAAGTGAATAGTGTTTGTCAGTCGATGATCTTGTAAGTCTGGTCTGTTGAATGTGATTGGTCAGTGTAGCCATGATGGTATTGGCTGAAAGACTCGTGTAAAGTTTGTCATCAGTCATTGGTGGATTTCGATCCGTCTGTTGTTAGTCAAATAGGTTGGTTTTTGGTCCGTGTATTGTTAAGTCGGTCAACTGACCAATCACGTTCAATGGACCAGACTTATGAGATCATCGACTGACAAACACTATTCACTTGACTCTGAAGATGACTTCCGCTCAGGTTGTTGAAACGTCAGTCACCATCAATAGTTCTTTTCAGAACTACACTCACCCGGACGATCACACTATACGAACTACTGATACTCCTGGGTTCAAACCATTTACTGTGTTACATATAGCACTACTCCACTTAGCTGCGGCCAGTTTGGACATGGTATCATGATAATGCCAGATATCAAATTTGTAAAGTCTACTTACAATAATGTATTTAATGTTGGCAGTGTTTTTACAAACACCTTAAATGTACAAGCATATGTCCCCAGACCAAGAACTGAATATGCAAAAGGGAGCCTACACTACAGAGGATCTGTTCTGTGGAACAAGATTCCCTTGGGAATCAGACATCTGTGTAGGTTAAAAGTGTTTAAAACCTCATTGAATGGGAAAGGTTATTTTTTGTACACTTTACATTAAGGAAAGTTTTATTATAGAGGTTTTTATTGTATGCTAGTTACAGTGCGTTTACTGAAACCAGGGCCATCCACACAATGAACACCAATCAGACGGCAGAACTGAAACAATAGACTCTAACATTTTCAAATCCAGCCAATCAAATGTCCAGTACAAAACAATGAAATCTAAACTTGTTCGTTGTGATGCTAATGCAACTATGGTGTCTGTGAATAAATTGTCAAGCTTAAGCCGTTGGTATTTTTGCATTAGAAAATATTGTGTTACTTTACCTTAGATTTTACATTTACAAGTGTGATAAACTCATTAGATTGATCGTTTTCTGGCTGTGAACATACAGCCACACGAAATGTCTTTTATACGGTTGTTGTTTAAAATCGTAGAATAATAGATTTTGACATTTTTTACAAAGTAAATTCCATTCCTGCTGTCTGTGCGTGTTTCTATGTATACACAGCTTTCTGTTGTCCACCACACAGTTCTTGAAAAAAAACCATCGTGTTCACTGTCTTAAGAGCTCCACATTTTGGTGTTTGAGCTCCCTTTCTGGGTTATCAGTGTATTAAAATAACATCTTCATGAAAATTCAAACGACTCTTTTTTCTACATTGTACTATCAAAGCCTCAGCCTGTAAAATCATTCAAGCAAAAACAAAAGACGGACGCATAGGAACTTCCCCTGGATGGAAAAATCAAAGATATTTCGAGAAAGAATTCATTTTTGTATCAAGTTAACTTTTCAATTCTCCTGCATGAAGTTTGCTTTCAGCTCCTTTCAGTTACATCGAAAATAATCCCTTTCCAATTCGTATATTTTGAAACTGCGTTCATGTGAAACTGCTCGGAGACCATTTGAAGGGTCTCTTTTAAACAGCCATGACAATATTCACGCAACACACTCTGTTAGTGATATATATTTACGAGTCACACTCAAATGCAGCTTTTATTTCCATATATTTTCCAAACCAATCAATGACTCCATAGAAAGTGTACTAGCTTATAATTCTTCTTGAACCTGCAAGCATGTGAAACTACTAACGGTTTGAGCTTGGCAATTTATTATGCGACACCATAATTGCATAAGCATCACAATGAACAAGTTGGGATTTCATTGTCTTGTACTGAACATTTGATTGGCTGGATTTGAAAATGTTGGAATCTATTGTTTCACGTCTGCCATCTGATTGGTTTTCATTGTCTGGGTGGCCCCGGTTTCAGTAAACCCACTGTCAGTAGTTCATTAGTTAATGTAATTAATGTGTTCCAGTTAATATAGCTTATTTGTTCTTTTTAATTTTTCACACAACTCCTAGGGAGACCATTTTTGTGATAAGATATTGTGTTAAATAAAGTTTGATTCATTGATTGATTGAGTAAAAGTGTAGCAAAAGATTGATTTACAACCCAAATCAGAAAAAAAAATTTAACCTAGTGGACTTTGTGGAGTTATTGTGTCATGAGCGAACACCAATCAGATGATCAGATATGAGAAGAATATATGTAACAGTAACAGTAACTTTACTACCTATATAATTGAATTACAAGCCTTAGTAACTCGTGGCTAGTAAAGCTATTCTGGGCAAGCTACTATCACTTTAACAGTATTATCTAGTTTAGTTAAAAGAGAGAATAAGAGAAAAAAAAAGGAAATTAAAGAAATTTGAGAAGATAAACAAAGTTAAACCAAAATATCATACATAACACATAATATAGAAATTAACTTAAATTAAATTAACATTAGTCCTACCAGGCTAATTATTAGCCTTTGGTTTAAGCTCTGACAATTGATCACTAAAAGATCAGAGTGATATGTATTATAGGACATTCTAATAAAACCACATACTCTGTTAACATTGGTTATTAATCACATTTGTTGATAGAGGTTTGTAATCAAAAGTTCAAGACAATTTGTGGCTGGAAAAAGAGTGTAACCTTGAGACTGGGGTTGAAATCTTTAATGCTAAAAGCTGTGTTAAGCGACCAGCATGTGGTCACTGACATTTATGAACTTCCTCTCATAAGTAAGCAGCTCTTGTTACAACCACTTTCAATTGTTGAACTTCTGAGATGGTCACCTAGGAGATCCTGAACTTTTTTCATATTTCAAACATTGAATGACCATTTAAACAAATGTCAGGGTGAACATGTATTGTTTATATTACTTAGTAAGCCCTGTAACCTGTTTCTACATGAATTTCTTCATACAGCGCAAGATTTGTTGGATTCCTGGCTGCATGAGAAGAAACGTGATGATTTTAATTTAGAAGTGCAATTTAAAGATGAGAAGTGGGCTCAGAGAAGCAAACCCTTAGAACATGTCACTAGAAATTCTGTTACTGAAGATTACTATGACAATTTTGTGGATACATCAGATCCACTGTTACAGTCACGTGACTGGACAACACTAAACAGTTCTCATAACAGCCAGTCTCCCAATGTTATGGGTAAGTTATTTTCAGTTGATTTACACTGTAGTAGTTTTAAAAATCAATGAAGAAATGTTATTTATAGTATATCAGTTTGATGTACAGTTGGGTACTACACGTATATTTTGTTCTAAGTAAAGAACTATTTTATAACATCTACATATAAAATAGTGAGGAGGATATTTAAAACTGTATTTCCTGTTTGAGAGAACTGATCAACAGTGTTCTTTCTTGAGGAATAAAAAAGAGCTCTTCCTTATCAATGAACACTACTGAAGACTATATTTGCCACCATGCAACAGTGCTACTCACATGTTTCTGCTGTTTTTGTTTCCTTACAGGTGCAGAATATGACGATGACCTTAATGATGAGATATCTGTTCAGCAAATTCTGCGAGACATGTTGGACAAGAAAGTGGTTGAGAAAGACATACTGAATGATTTAGGGTTTGATGGCAGTAAAAAGAGGAAGGATCCAAGACCCAAGATGGAACTCAGGCACAAACAGGTGCCCATTAGACTTTTAGCAAATGAATAAATAATAATTGCTGTTTACAGTAATCAGTGCACTTAGCTATGCCTCGCTAGTTCACAGGCCTGCATGCCACTTAACTGAACTAGAAACAAATATATATCAGCTAAACATAATTTAGGTTTAGAAATCTTAAAAAGCTTTTTGCAAGCATGACCGAGGAGGTTGAACTAGGTTCTACCGAGTAGCAACTCCAGCTTAGTGGTCAGAGTGGGAATTGAACCTGTGACCTCCAGATTTCATGTGCAGTGCTCTAACCACTTAGTCATGCTGCCTCCTTGTAAAATGATAAAAATTTCATAACAAAATAAAGCATGTATTTAGGTAGGCTAGATAAACTGGGCTTTTCTTAATTCTTAGGTGAAGGAAAAAAGCCATGCAAGACAGAAGGATATAGAGAAAAAAAGAAGAGAGCAGGTGACTCGTAAACAAGCTGAAGCTGAGGCTCGTCAACAGCTGATTAGGGAAGAGAAAGAACAGCAAGTGCGGCTTAAGAGAGAAGAAGAACATATACAAAAAGAAATGGCCAAGATTCGCAGAGCTATGGAGGAGGAGAAGAAAGCTGCTAAAGAAAAGTTAGACAGGTGTGTTGGGAATTAAGATTTTGTATGTCACCTGACTTGCTAATGTTTATACATGTTAACATTGTAAGTAGTAAATGCAAGAGATGCCATGCCTTGGGTTCAAATGCTTACTTTCATGTAACTGACCAAGCTGATAGTACCTTGCAGCTCAAGCTAATAGAAACCAAAACTAATTCCTTATCAGCAACTCCAACATTTTAATTCAAGCCTATCTTTGTTATCCACGTGCTTTCTTCCATTTTATATACACTCATTAGTATTTTTATTGTTACTAGTTATTTTAAATCAAATTTGCATCTCTTGTGTCACTGGTACTGAAGAAGGCAGAAGTTTCTGCTGAAAGATGTCTGTTAAATTCAGAATTGTCATTTTATATCCGAAACTGGATGTTAAATTTCCTGCTGTCCAGACCTTTTCAAGTGCTAATTTATCCATTCAATTATATTTCCTGAAGTGAGCGGCATAAGGATCATGAGGCAGAGTTGCTCGCTCGGCAGTATCTTGAAGAAGAGCAAAGACAGAAGGAGGAGAAACAGAGAAGGGAGGTTGAAGATAAAGAGGAAATGAGAAGAATGCTGCTGGAGCAGATGGAGAAGAAGGCAGCCGAGGAGGCAAACAACAATCTCAGGGTACAAAATAATTGTTTACCTTGGACTGTTCTGACTTCTTTCAGGTGCTGAGCCTCTTTAAACAAGTCAGTCCGGTTTTAATCATATTGATATAGTTCCAGAAAATATCCTTATTCTTGCCCCCTCCCTGCACAGATGATTTAGCCACCGACAATTACTCATTTCGTACAATGTTATATATCTTATTAAATGTTTTTGTGTGTAGTATTGCTGTATATTCTTACGACTTGTGCCCTATTTTGATGAGCTCATAGGGGCTTGTATACAACCACCAAATAAAAATATACTGGGATAGTACATATCAAAACACCTAATAAGAGAGTCAACGCAACGCAACACAATGCAGCTGTTTGGTATTTGTGTTCCTTGTGTATCACTAACCCACCCACCTCCACTTTCAGCATTCCAGCTATATATTTCCCTTGCAATAAATCTCTATCATTGTGGGATGCTTTTTGACTGGCAGTTCAAAACAATTGTGGATGTTGGGATTTTTTGTTATAAGCAAAAAAGTGATACTGTTCAAAGTGATACTGTCCGTCATTGTGCGTATGCGTCCATCAGCAATACTGCTAGCCATGATAACCACGAGAAAATATGTTCATAGGTTTCCTTTTCTTTTCCATATGGAAAGTATGGTCTCTACTTGGCGGTCCTTTGGGGAGGTGGAGCTTTGCTATTATACTGCAAAAAGAACACAGTTTTCTTGTAAGAGACAACACATAATTCTGTGTGGGCAAAGTAGCTCCATCTTACCTGGTCAGGTAGCCAAAAACAGCTGAGTATATTGTTCTTTGTGCCTGCTCACAGGGCTTGCAATGCAATGATTTTAATGTTTTGTTCAACAATTAACTGTGTTCTTGTTATTATTTCAGATTCTTCAAAGATATTTCTCAGCCTGGTATTCTGTCGTTGCATCACAAAGGATCAAGCTTGGGAAAGCCAAGGCCATGTCTGACTGGCGATGCAAACTGCGGGCGTGGAATGCATGGCAAGCTTATGTCAATCACATCAGATCTGATAAGGAAGCTCAAGCTGTCACTATGGAGATGAAGGAAAAGCACAGGTACATTCTGTTTCAAATTTGTTAATGGTTAATACTGTTCTTTGAGACATTTCTCACAAGAGAAACGTGGTGACACTGAGTGATTATCGGGCCCTAGCCACACACAATAGCTATGTTTTTAAACTTTACATAAAGGAGACTCTTTTCTGTTTTAACTACCATCAAAGCTTCACCGTCATCATGTGTTGAGGTAGCACCTCATATCCTTGGCGATCCTGAGTTATGGCCACGCCATCATGTATTTCCGGATGGAAACCCAAATATAACTGTCTAGTTTTATTAAAAATAACTAAAAAATGTAAGTGCACTGAAGGTATAGAAAAGAATAATGATATAATGAGTTATGCCGGCACATGATTGTGATGCTATGTAAATATTGTTGAAAAAGTTGGAAAAACTTTTTCAAATTCTGTTGTTCTGTCTTGGAAAAATCGCTGAAAACTAATCACAATATGCGCTCAGTTCAACTAGTCACTTACCTTCTATCTTGTTGTTCAAGTCTAAGTTAAGCACTGCTTTGACCAAATATGCAGTGAAATCGCCTTGATTATGTCCCTCTAAACACTGATGTCACACTATTTTTGTAGTCCCCAGTAATAGCACACCTCTCTTAAGAGAACTCTAAGTCATGATCCAGTCATACACAAACACTGTACATTAGTAACTTGAGGGGGAGAGAACTCCCATATCAGAAGGTCCGGGATGCTCTTCGTCTGGCATAGGGATGTAAATCACGGATTTTGGTCTCACTTAGTGTGTTCAAGACCAAAAATCACCATTTTTACCTGTTTTAAAAGGTATCTTTTGGCATACAGTCAAAGAAATAATAAAAAAAAAAACGGTATGTTTCCGTTTTAATTGGTATTTTTGAAGGGTTAAATAGAGCTTGAGCCCTGCACTGATTGGTCGCCTTTAGGGGTTTAATGTAACTTTTTACTAGTTTTACTTATTTTATTTTATTTAATTTTATTTTATATTATTATTATTATTATTATTATTATTATTAATTTTTTTTTTTTACACAGGACCTGCATTGGCAGCAGTTTTTTTTTCCCTTAAAACTGATGCAGTCATCCTGTATAAATATATTTTCATTATTAGTATTATTCCTTCAAGCATCCCTGGCCTTTTGACATGGGAGTCCCCCCGGATTTGTCACCGTTAGGAAGGGAACAGCTCCCCGAAGTGAACAATCTCAAGCAGTTGGAGGTCCTACATCAGACTTTTTTCTGTTTTTAATTTTGCAGAAAGGAACAGTTGTCATTTAAGTTTCACCGTCATCATTTACTGTTAAGATGTTTGCGGGCCTGGCAGCAGTGGGTAAAAAAAGAACAAGAAAGGAGACAACTACAGGAAGAACACGACAAGAAGACTCAGAAGATGGCGGCTCTACTGCAGGCAGCAGCCACTGGCAGATTGTGGAGTGATCGAGGCGGTAACACAAGCATGGCTTTAGAGTTACAGGATATTGAAGATGATAGAAATGAACAGAGCTCCAGCACGGCAAGGAAGTTGGTAAGACTTGTATTGATGAGGAGTTTTAAGAGAAGTTATTATATGGCTCTGTCTCACAAGGATTGGGAACTACCAAATTTACGAATTTGATTGGCTGAAATCGATATTGAAAGCAGTCTAGATTTTCCCATCTAGACCTGTATCTAGACCGGTAAAAGTTGCAAACTTAAATGCAAAGTCATTGTCTACATTTATTTATGGAAGTGCCAAAAAGCCCGGTGAGAAAAAAGCAAAGAGGACGAGCAAACGTTGGCAGAATTAAATTCAGCTCATCGCCGTTCGCAAGCAAAATGTCAGTCAGTACAAACCAGGCACATTAAACGAATTAAATTGCTCTTGTTTACCATAAAATAAACATCTTATTAACCGAGCTTAGTCGGTCTGTATGGGAGAATCTTGAACGTGGTCGTGTGCACAGACCTCAGTGCGTTCGGTCTGTACTCACGACCTCGGTCAAGATTCTCCCATACAGACCTCCTGCTCAGTTAATAAGAGCTAAATATTGAATGTGTCATCTGTTAAATGCCTGGCAGGCGTTCGAGTAATAGGGCGCGAGTTGAAGCCATACGACACGCGCGGCAAGATCTGAATGTCTGCACCTGCGTGCGTGTTATGATTCTCAGCTCGTGCAGCGGTAGGCAAACATTTGGGCCGTTTGGCTCCTTTAGTATAAGTAATCGTATGGGTGCGAGTGCAATTCAGGAGTTACACTACGAGTGATATTTGAAATATCACGAGTAGTGTAAATCCTTAATTGCTCAAGCTTTCATACGATGACTCATTTATTATGTATGACTGAAAAAATTAGCAACACTCGTGCGTTTAATTGCGTTGCAGTGCAGTGCTTGGCCGGAGCCAATCACAAGGAAGTAATTGTCTCAGTCATATAATAAACGGGGTAATTTTGTGAAGAAAATAATGGTAGTGGACTCTGTAAGGTGGTTTTTGCTGGTACAAACTACATGTTGGTTGTATTTATTCGTTCTGACCGAAAAAGTAACCGTATTGGCAGTAGGTCTCAGACTACAGTCCTGTCTTTGAAATTTACCTATAAGCACTGGGTAACTTTCCGATTTGTCTTTGACGCAGGACGAAATGTTCTCACAGCCTGCCAGGACTGTACCTCTTAAACGTTCTGGAGTAGAAATGGAATTGTCATCAAGAAAGACGGAAGATAGCAATAAGCCGCCGATAAGTAAACCAGCTTGGATCAATCAACCAAAAAGAGAACAAACCAGAAAAGACACCAGGATTGAAAAGGAGACGAAACCTAAATCACATCGACAGCGCAGTTACAGTGAAGTAGAGAACGTTGGAGTTCTTTATTCTGCCGCGAAAAGCAAAGACAAAACGAAACACGACGAAAAGAAACTTAACTCAGTTTTATCAAAGAGTAGATCAGAGGACAGACTTGATGCGCCCGAGGCTCAATCCACAGAACGTGTTTCAACGGGACGGTCAGTAAGCACTTATTTATCGGACAGTAACACGTCTGCTGTGCCCAGTAAATTCACCTCGAGAGAAATTGTTGTTAAATCACAAAAGCCTACCACTAAACCACTACATTTGGGTAAGTCTTTCTATCTTTATAAGCTCGTTTAGAAGACACTTAGCCTGACAAGGCATGTTCTACTGGAAATAGGCGAATCGGAAAAGTTCTGTCGTTGTCTATAACAGAAAACTCGGGCTAGAAATATAATCGTTACAATTGTAATTACAATGTTGAGACATTTTCTCTAGCGGACCTGTGTTAAGAATTTACGAATTCATCAGCTAACGGATCGGTGGGGGTACACGTACTTTTTTGATGTACCTCACCAAATTTAAACAAATTAGTCGAACGGTAGTAGCTCAACGAGCGTGGATGGTGGGTGGCTTCAAAAGATGAGGAATTGGGGAAGTTTTGCGATTCATACACTTTAGAGTATGTGTGCTCGATAAATGGGGCCTGGAGAATCTCTGTTGTACGACTTTGCACTGGGTAGAGATGGCCATAGTTTTTCACTAGCAGTCCATCCTGAAAGTTTTGTGACGGACTACATGTGAAGTAGTACTCAAGCAAAACGAGTGACTTTGTGTTGTTATTTTTAGCTATGGAGGCACGCGCTCAACAACGCTTGGAACGAAAGAAAGCTTTAGATGAAAAGAAGAGGAAAGCTGAGGAAGAAAAGTTGGTATGTGAGCATCCTCTGCTCCTGTTTTTTGCAGCATTTTTTTGGCCTATTTTATTTCTAATGCGCGGTTATACGCGCAAACATTTTCGGCGAATTTGTTTATTTCTCGGCCCCATATGGTCAAATTTAATGTATTTTGTCTCGTTTCTAAGTTTCCTTCAATGACGCTATTCCTGGCCGATAATAATTTTGTTTTTGTTTGCTTACTTACAGCATAGTGATTTATTTTAGAAACTATAATCTGCCAGTCCCCAAATTCAAGCAAAGTTACGTTGAAGATGCCTTTTCCACAGCTAATATATTAAAAAGTGACCAAGTGACAGTTGTGTGGCTCTCGTCAAGCCTATTGTGTCCTTAGCCTTCATCATTTTTGTAACTAATATAATGTACATGTGGCAGGAATTCCTCAAGAAGGAGCAGGAACGTAAAGAAACAGAACTGTTGGCGGAAAAACAAGAAGTGCTGCGTAAGAGAAAAGAAGAGAAACGCGCGGCTAGAGAGGTAAGGAACATGCACGATGAAAACAGCTTTATTCCACTCATAATATCAAGAGAATCGTCAACTGAAGGACACAGTCTTGATGTACTAGCAGATTCTCAGAACCATCATTGGTTATTTTTTAATGATCAGTAAGGAAAATTTAACTTTTGATCAACTTTCAGTTTTGTTTTCTTTTTATAGCGAGAGCTCGAGAAACAGCGTCATTTAGAACACAATCGCCAGCAGGTCGCCATGGCAACCCAACACTACGCATGCACCCTTCTCAAAAAGTTTGGTATGTTGCCATGGAGACGTGTAGTGGAGACGACGCGGGAGAACATGTCACGTGCTGCGTTACATCATAACAGAGTGTTACTAAAATGCTGTTTCCATCCTTGGTTGGAGTTTACTAGAAGAGTAAATGAAGAGAGACTGGAGGCAGCAGAAGCATTGTGTAAAAATATTTTATTACGTAGAACTTGGAGACAGTGGAGAAAGGTTAGAGCAGCTAGTCTCTCACTCGACTGTTAACAGTATTTGATTATTCCTTGACTTAGCCGAGTTCGTAAGAGCATTTCAAACGGCCCTAGTGTGGGTTTCGTGTGACGAGCGCAAGCTAAAGAAGGCACTAATTTTCTTTCCACTTCTCAGACCTTGTTGCACCATGCCCAAGCAGTCAAAAGCTAGCGCCGATATTCTTCCAATACGGCTGTCGGGCTGGATTACTGAGATATATTTATAAAGCATTGGACAAATGGGTGATCATCTTGAGGGAGGTTGACTGTACAAGGGAACCCCGCCCTACGGTCACCTCGTTATTACGGCCACTGTTTTTTTCCCGGCGAAACGCTCATACAGTTTCTAATAGGAAAACCGCGTTAATGCGGCCACCCCCATAATACGGCCAACGCCCACAATCTGAAATACCAAACTGTATAATCCTTTATAATTATACCCCGTTTATACTGCCACTCGAACTGAGTTATGTTCATCGTTCTATTGCCAATACTGTATGTAATGATTGAAGTTTCAATTTTTTAAAAAAAAAAAGTATATCTGCATTCCGGATGCGTATTAGAGAACAGTTGTTTAAAAGTGCAATACTGATATATCTGTTAGCTTCTGTTAAGACGTTACTCAATTTGGACCAAACACGAAATTTGACCCTACCGTTCATAAGGCCACCCCGTAAATACGGCCAAATATTATTGGCCCGCAGGTGACCGTATTAACGGGGTTCCACTGTATGTGTTTTGGTGTAATTAAACTGTTCCGTCATTGCTACTGTTATTCTTGATTGTCTAGTCAAGCTGTTATTTTGTACTGTTTTTCTATGTTATTTAGTATGGCCAGCATGCTGTCAGACTTCAGATGGTAGCGGAAGACTACTGTTCGTCTTACCTGGTGAAAAAGTACTTCAGATACTGGCAGGATTATGTTACCGAACAACAGATCATGTTATGGGAGAAAGAAAGAATAGCTGAGGAACACAATGAATGGTAGATATTATCAAAGTCCTCCAGTGGTTGAATTTTGCTATCGAAAGTAATGTCATGTTTGTGATAGTTAAGTGTTTGCTGAACTCTGATTGGTTTAGAAAACTCGGGCAACTTGCTTGACTTAGCTGATGCATGTTTTCCAGTACTTGGCGCTGGTTGCATTTTTTTCCCCGCTGCATTGTTTACTTGGATAGTAGTTTAGTTGTGATAATGTTTAGCTTGGCGCATTTTGTTGACCATTAGATAAATCTCTATCCAGTGGACTTAATAAGTCTAAGGAAACCAACTGTTCTTTCCACTAAAAGTGATTTAGTTGTATCGTGAACAACTGGGGCCACATTTTGCCGCTGTATTCTAGCTTAAATTTAGTTTACATTTCTCTTACACAGTTCTTGTGTGATGAGTATTTTTGTGCCATTTGCAGGCGATTGAAGAAGTTAGCAATGATCTACTGGAGGAAGTACATACCCATGATGAGATCAGAACGAGAAAAAGACATCAGGAGAGCGGAAATGAGGAAAAGAGTTCACTCATGGCTACCTGATTTTCAAACTCTAACTGAAACATCGCCATGATCCGATCATTTGCGTTGCTATAAACAAACAGAATTGCAAACGAGCTTGGGAAGTCTTCCTCGAGTTCTATTGCTCATAGTTACGCCCGTAGTCACGCAAGCACTTCAGAGATCAGCCGGCGGCGTTTCGACTGGCGCGGGAAAGTTGAAAATGGCGCGAAAATGTATGGTCATCAGTATCTCAAAGGAGGCTTTTTAATGACTTCTTAGCTTCGTAATACTGTGGATGAAATGCGTTCACTTAATGACGAAGAAAAAGACTCACCCACTTCACAAACAAGGCCATTTTATGTTAATTTGAGACGGGGTGGAGTAGAAAACTACCAAAAAAATATTCCTGCACAAGAGAAAAGAGGAATAAATCGTACCTAGCCGGTGATTGGGAATCAGTGAAAGTTGTCGTACTAAGATCTTGAAGTGGAACAAAAGAAAATTCTTGCGGAACGTAAAGGTGAATAAAGAAACTTCCTCCTCTTCGCCGTTCTAAAATAAAATCCTTCATTTCTTTTTAACTGCGAACACCTGGTTTGTAAGAAAATGTGTCAATAACTTAAGTTCGTATTTCCCCTCTAAAATACGGTGTGCAATAAATATTCTGTACATAATATTGATTTTTTTCATTTATTGTTTTGCCTGAAATTTTAACAGATGGTCTTGATGTTTAAGCTTGCCATTACTTGTGCAGATTCTTAGGTTAGGGCGAAATAGCGAGTTCAGTATTACGTTCATGTTAGAAAAGTAAAAGCGGTAGAAAAGTAAAAAAAAAAAAAAAAAAATGAGAGAAAAGAAAGGACAGCAACTAAAGTATATTGGGAAATCACAATCTAACAATATATCTCTATGCTCTTCAATTTATTCTCAAATGGTTATGCCTTTTTCTTCTCTAATTGCTCTCTTTTCTTCCAGTTGCACTGGCGATTTTTCTGGTGCTTTTTCTTCCTTTGGTTTAACGTGTTCTAATTTGTCGACTTTCCCGTTAATAATTTTGTGTACCGGGTTTGTTATTTCTGTCCTGATCGTTTCCTGTTGTGGCATGAGCAGTGAACAAGCCTTCAGTGGCGAGTCTTGCAGTTTCGTTGTTACAGTTGAGTTTGGTTTCTGTACATTCCTTCTTCTCGGTGTGCCATTTTGATTCCTGGGCGCTCGCCTTGAGCCCTTGCTTCCTTTGCTGTTGCTGTTGTCTCTGACTTGGGTTCTGTTAAAGCAACTGGCTATGACAAATGGCGTTGGATTGCATTTAAATTCCTCGTTTTTAGCGAGTTCGTTACATGGGAATTCATCCAGCAACAGCTGATCGCAATACAGGTCATTCAGGTTTGGCAGGTTTGTCCCTTCACAGCCGTTGTAGGAGACGCTTTTCAGATACACCTTTAGTTTCCTCAGGCGCCGTTCGTCTGAATAATGAAACAGCGATTCGTTCAAACAAGGAAGGGACTTTGTAGAAATTGACAAAAGTGAAATCAAACTGAATTATGAGGAGCCAATGCGAATTAAGCTCGTTCCCAGATTTGTTATGGACGAATAGATCTGGGAACGAAATTAGAGCTAAATTGATCCTCAGGTTACGGAAGTTTTTTTGGCTCCCCGTAGCTCTTACACTGCTAGTCATCTATGCGGTAAACGTGTGCCCTGGTACGCAGTATTTGCTCCCAAACATGCAAATTTTACGCGATCTGCTGCAAAAGGCCAATGTGCACGAGTGATAAGCAATTCTCTATTTTCCAATTGCCCATAATTCACTCTGTTTGGCCCCCCAAATTTTGCGTAAACTATTGTTGTGAAATGCTCTTGGGAATATGCAGACCTCCCAAGAGCATTTCACAACAATAGTTTACGCAAAATTTGGGGGGCAAACAGAGTGAATTATGGGCAATTGAAAACTAGAGAATGGGCCATTTGCGAGGTACCTTTTGCCTCTGTTTCAAAACGAGTCTTCGCGCAAAACCTTTCATATGAAATTCAGTTTGACTCGATCGCATGATAGAGAACCTATACGGTCGAAACGCATTTTCATATGAATAGTTTCGCACGGAGACTCTTTTAGACAGTGAGGCAAGAAGCAACTTGGAAATGTCTTATTTCACCTTCCATTATCAAATGTAATTAAGCATAAAGGTTTGAGGGTTATTCTCGTCCCCAGAGCCCACGATCCTTCTGGCCTGTGGCGGGGATCGAGAGCTCTGGGCTGGTCAAACACCGGAAGTCCGCGATTCACGGACTTCCCGTCAAATCTGGCAAATCTGGTTGGCTGAGAATACGAAACGAATACTCTGCGCATGCTCAGAGAATCGGGTCCGGCTAGAGCTCTCGATCCCTGCCGCAGGTCAGAAGGATCGTGGGCTCTGGGGACGAGAATGTTTGAGGGTTAGTGATCACTAACAGAAAATTGTTTGACGTGTAAATAAATTCTTCCAATATATAATACTAGAACTGTGTAGCGACCAGTGGCAAGAATTCATATGTTGAACATTGCGACAAGGTAACTAACCTGCTGCTGTTTGATCAGCACTGGAAGAAGCATTTGGAAGAACTGCGTCTTTGGGTTTTCTAGATTTCGTGTCCACTGTGTTTCGTGCTGAAGATGAATTAGTCTTGGCAGAGCCTTTTTGCTTTGTTTCCTTGGCATTTGCTGCTTTCTTAGACTTTTGAGGTCTTTCCTTCACTGTAGGCTTTCCTGATCAAAGAAATGATATATAATATAGGGGTCTGAGTATTGCTATCAGACTGCCATAAGTTAACCAAGAAAACTCTACAGTTCATAAATGAACGGCCACGGGCGATAAACAGCTTAACAAAGCGTAAGTAACTAAATTGAGTTGACACATAAGCGTGTGAAACTTTTTTTTCTCTCTAGTTTTTCTTTCGTTTTGTTTTATTTTGTGTTGTTAACTTTCTTTTTATAAAGGTCGATTCTGATTGTCTCCGATGAGGAGTTAAGCACATGACCTTCCGCACACGGGTCACTACGCAATAACCAGCGCCCCGAGCTACGAGTTTCGTAGCGAGCTGTATCATTTACTAAGTTTCAAATAACTTTTACTTACCAGAAACTTTGAAGCTGGTGACCTTAGAAGCTTTCATTCCTGCGTTATAGGTTATGGTCAAATGTTCTTTTGTGTCCGACCGTTACACATGGTTGTTTTGCTCGCGCTCAGCTGACGATATCGTGCGACATTCGATCCTCGAACAGCGCATCTACGAACCGGCGAGCGAGAAAAGACGCCTTTAAACACTAATGGCTAAATTTTAATTTCATCGCATTGAAAGTAGCTCAAAACAAAAAAATTGTCATGAAGTTGCCTTCAGAAGGCTTCGTGTCTCCCGCGCTAGTTGTAACTGACTATGTTGCTCTTCAAAAACAACTTTTTTATATCTCGAATTGTTAATTCTCTTAACAGAGCTTCTCACTTTCAGATTTATCGATTTTTTTTTTATTTTCTATTTATTACTATTATTTTTTTCTTTTGCGGGTGTTCTGTGACAAAATGAGAAGTCTTTGCTCCGTTATAGATCGTTTTCACTGTCACGCAATAAAAAAATAAATCGAAAACCATCCGGTGGAAAAAGCTATGAAATTATGATGTTATAGAAGATAACTAAATAAGCCACCTCTCCAAGTTTTAGGCCTGTGCGTTTCCCCAAACTTCAGATATTCGTCGAAATGTTTCGCAGGTATTTACAGAGCCCAGTATGAAAATGCCATGTTGGTGTACCTCCGTGGTACACCAATATGGCGGCCGGAAAATAGTGTAAACATCTGGAACTTACTTTGGCTATCTAGGCGACTGATTATCAGTACGGATCAAAAAAACATTTACATAAGCACTTTTCCTAATGCTTTAACCTCTAAAAAGGCTCAAAATCATGGGATAAGTATATATTTTACGACAAACTCGATCATAGCCTTGTGTCACGCACCTCCATAATCCTGAAATTCAAAATGCTCTGGATTCCAAACGAAGCACGCTATTGAGCTGTAAAATTGTAAACAGATATAAATATACCGCCTCTTGTGCCTGATGAGGACAAAAACTTTAGCGGCTCTTTCGTTTTGAATTTTAGAAAGTGATGACGTTACGTGAAAACGATCTATTCATTACAGTACAGTACAGTCCAGTCCAGTCCAGTCCAGTCCAGTCCAGTCCAGTCCAGTCCAGTCCAGTCTTTTATTTTTCGTTTTTGGAAGCGAGGCCAGAAACTACCAATCACAGCCCTTGTTCTCTTGGCGCGGAAATTTGCTTTGTTTTAGGTCTTCGCGCGGTAGAATAATTTCATTCAGAAGTCGCTTCGTTGCTGGCCGGATTTCGCTGCTAGTTTTCTCGTAAATTGTCCTCATATCCGTTAGTGAAAATGTCTGCAATGAAAGATATCACAAATTTTAGCTCGAGTACTGCTCAAAACAGCCACGACAGTTCACCCGAGAGGGATATTTTCGTTTCTTTCGTCGCTCCGAGCTCGAGGAAGAGAGGCGCGAGGCAAACAAGCATGCAGAAATCCCTACAGAAGTCTGAATCGCTTGGAAACACGAGCAATGAAGACGACAAGAGTGAAAGTGAAGGAGAAGGAGAGCCAGATTCAGTGTTCATGACTCCAGAGACACCGACTGAGTCCCGGCCGAAAGTAAATCGTCCAAAGCGAAAGAAGCTTCGTCTTGCTGGAAGCCCGCGAAACGAGACTCCATCGCCCGCGCTTTCTGTAACCCTGAACGGCTTGACCAAAGCGCAGTTGGTAGATTTGGTGAACACTCTGGTAGCAGAAAGACATCCAGACCTTGAACAGGTAAGTTTTTTATTCGAAATATGTGCAGAATAAGAGGTAAATCTCAAGCAAAGCTTTAGATGCCGAACGACGCCATTTTAAACAATAGCGCTTGCCTGTAATTGTTATGCTGATTTGATTAAAGGCTTTTTAAAAAGCTTTGTGCTCCAGCTGATGGTTTCTCGTTTTTTCTCAAAGGAACTCCGAGGTCTCATCCCTGAGCCAGACCTTTCAGAATTGGAAGAAAAGCTGAAGTATTTACAGAGAAACATTTACAAATCCTTCCCGTATACTCGTTACGGTTCGTCGCGGGATGCATTCTGCTATCGCCGAGTCAACACACACCTCGCAGCATTCAAGGTGAGTAATTGCCACTGAAAAGTTAATTACCGCTGTTTCGAAGTTTGATCGAGTTTTCTCCTACGTCGGTTATTGATGTTATGCCTCTCAAGCAGTAATCTTTGTCACGTTCTTTGTGCGAGAAAGGTTTGTTTCACAATCTTTCCCTTTCCCCAACCCCAGCAGTGGAAATGCGACTGTTAGTCCATGGTTACAGTCTTAGAACCTTCACTTTTATGAATAAATGTTTTTATCAATTGAAGTTTGAGTTTTCTTACGGCTACTGTGGTGGGGTGATTTGACAGAATAATTTATGAGCAAAGTCAACTAATTTATTCCACATATTGGGTAGTGACAGAACCTAAGATCCTCTTAGGCATGGTTCACTCTTGCAACATTACAACATGAACATAACAAAGTAAAAAAAGATCTGATTTTTCCTTAATTTGCCATGCTTACGTCTCTATGGTAATTTCTGTTGTGTTTGTGTGAACTTGGCGTTAATTCACTTCTTACCTGCCAAAAACAGAAATTAAAGTCAACCATAATATTATCATTGCAGAAAGAGTGCGTAAGCCAAGGACAAACCTTGGTAGCTTCGCAATTGTGGGATTCAACTGTGAACTATGTCCTGATGGCTTGGTCGTATGTGGATGGCATGCCAGACTGGGATAACCCATCACACAATAAGAGCAAAGAACAGTGCTTCAAAGGTCTTGCTGCTCAATGTAAAAAAGCACTTATGAAGCTGAAGAGCTGTCTTTCAGAAGAAAAATGTACAGATTTGCTAAGAAGGTGAGTCAAAGATAGCATTTTCACACACCCTTTTAGCCAGGATTTGAAAGTGAGCATCCAAAATGTGTAATAGGGTTTTCTCAAATAAACAGTTTATAAGCAACATGTGAAAAATAAAACAATCTTTTTTAAAGGTGGGTATCCACAGGATGCCTGGATGCCCATCTGGCTGAAAGCCTGTTTTCATACAAAGTGTCTTTTTATTTCTGCAAGGGATTATCTTTGTTAATTTTGTTATATGTGCTCACAAAATTTAAACTGTCCTGATGGCCCTCGCTGTTGCAAGTTCAACTTGAAAAGTATCATTGTCAAGGTACTGCAAGACCTGCAACATGCATGCTCAAGTCTTGATTTTGCAATTTTTTCAAATGAGTAAAACAAACAACTGTGTAGTCTATAAATATCCTTAAGCTTTTAGAAACACATTCTTGCAATGTAGGGGTTGAAATAATGCCTGTCACTGGTGACAGGTCAGAAGTTCCTAGTAAATAAATAGTTCTGAATTATTTTGTTTATTTGAATTTAATCGTCATCGGTTTAGTTTTCCACCTGCATTTGAGCAGGCTCAGACACCATTGTTGTGTCAGTTTTTTGACAATTGCAACATGAGCATTTTATCAGCTTTTAAGGCTTGTTTACACTAGTACATAACAAGCATACACCAACATATGCGTAAGCAGTATGATGTTGATAATTAGTGTTTTTAGTTATGATAGTTGCTTATGCTTGTGTGCTAGTGAGAGCCAGCCTTTTAAGCTTCAATGTCTCCAAAAATAGTTTAACTAGATGAAAGATATATTGACTTATTCATTTATTTTTGTCTTTTTAGGATGAAATCTGCATGTGAGCAAAACAACCAGTTACAGCCCTGTCTGGACCTGCTGACCACACTACAGTCAAAAGTTTAGCTGTTTTAATCATCAGACGTCATTCAACAGCAAATGCTCTATGTTTCATATATGTTGTTAAGAACAGCTGTTGGTTTTGTACAGGCAAATGTATATGTGCCCTCAATTTATAGAAAAAAAAAATTTTGGTTATTCAAAATGTGTTTTGGTTTCAATTTACATTGTTTATATTATTATAGAAGAAGAGATTAGATTTTTATTTTTAAAGTGATGAAACACATTTATTGTCATTAAAATATCACGTGCCTACCAAAACATAACTGTTAAGAAATTTGAAATAAATCTTCACGTATGAACAGTTTACATAGACACCTTGACTTGACTCCAAATTTTATAGTTATATTTTAAAAATGTGGATGAAAATGCTATCAGGGTTTCTCCACAAATACTCAGTTGCGAGATAGTGCACAAGATTAAAGTTTGCAAAACTCACAACAAAAACGGCAACACGAGGCCTTCATAAACTTTGTTTCCGCTAAATTTAGTGAGCTGTTTCGATATCGCTTATTTTTGCCTTCGAAAACATCCATCCTTCAGGCAATTTCAAAGGAAAATTTATGCCAGCTTTCAAATTCAACTTTCAGCTGTCAAACTGCCACCTTTTAAACCAATGAGATTTTATGGACTTTTTTAAGTAGCCAATCAAAAAGCGAGAAAAGGTATTGATAATGTTCTCGTCATTTTGAATAAATTTCACTTATCTTTGTTTACGGCAAGTTTAGGGCGTCTTTTCCCCTCATTTGCTCCCGGCATTTGACCATTTTGGGGTCTCGTTATTGTAAAAACAAATTGACGCCAGTTTTTTATGCATCTGTCCTCTTCTTGATGATAAATTTCATCATAACATTGAGAAAGTATACTGCAAAACCACTCACCTGCGGCTCGTGGTGCCACAGCCACTTTGACAATGTTATGACGCAATTTATCATCAATAAGAGGACACGCATAAAAAACTGACGTCAATTTGTTAAGTTGGTGTCGAACGCGCCGGCTATCAATCTAAAAAACAAGGGGAAAAAAAAAAAACTACTCTTCAGGTTTTCTTCGTTCTTTTACTGTGCCAGTCTCACCTTCGGGTATTTATGGTACTCTTCTACCTCTTATGCTGCTAACGACAACAGCGAAAAAGAAAACACTCTTCGTGGGCATTCGCGTTTATTCGCGTGGAATCGCGGGCTTTACTGAGCAGCGGACCGCTTTCATGCGTGCGCAAAGTGCGATCTTGCCAGTCCTGGATCTTGCAAAGTCGAGATTTTAATTTACGCGTAGAACGCGCGTGAAAAATTCCTTATCCACGAAGCTAATATCTCAAAAACTGATCCGGTGACCCTACCTTTTTAATGCAAAAAGTTATTAAATGGCAAAAGCGGAATGTAAGTGCGAAATTGTAAAAAAACTGGAGTGGAATTTTTCTAACTAGCAAATTTCCATTGTTTTTTTTTAAATTTAAGCAAAACCTACTCTACAATTTTTTTTTTTTTATATATTTCCCCGTTTCTTCTTCTGTGTGTAATAAAAAGATTTTTATAAAAAACCAATATGGGGTCACCAGCTTAGTTTTTAAGATAGATGCTATTTATGGTAAAAAGTGGGTCAAGTTTGTTGCTCTGCAACAGAACAGTGCATCCTTAATTTATGAGTAATTCCCTTGAAATTGTTCTACTATCAAACTTTTTTTGAAACTTGGCATAATTAACATTCATGATATGAACATTAAAAAAATGCGATAAAAAAAATGGGGTCACCGTACTTGTTTACGCGTCAGCAGGTTCTTAAAATGGAGTAGTTTTACTGGTTGCGCGTTAAAACTTCGAATCACCTTCATACAAAATTATGTCTTCGTTACTTGAAAGACACAAACTTTGAGAGTAAAGCTTATTCACATAAGCATGCGCAGTATTGCTTCATTTAAGCCGTTGTTGATTGCCCGGTTGTGGGAATATTACACTTTTTGGGACAGTTCCGTGGTTAGCTTGAAGTCTTCGCCTTAGCCAAAATTCACCCAGTACGGAACTATTTTCCAAAAAAAAAATCATGTTCTACTATCAAACTTTTTTTCTTCTTCAAATATGTTTTTTATTAGACTGTTCTTAGCAAAAACCTGAAAAAGAAATCGGGGGTCACCGTGCTCGTTTAAGAGAAAAGGAGCATTTATTTCGCTATCGAGCTTAGTTTGAGGGAAATCTGTTACGTTTTGTACGCGCACTCGCTAATGTGCGCGCGCTAATGACGCGAAAATCGTGCGCAGTAGGGATGCGCAATGCAATAATAAGGAATCACCTTAAACCAGAAGCATATCACATAGTCTAGGTGATATGCTTCTGCCTTTTACACAATGAAAGGTATGGTGCAAAATTACCTTCAAAAAATAGCACAGCCATTCAAAACAGTACAGTTCCAATTCTGAAAAATCGCACCTAGTTCTAAAAGTCTCAAAAAAAAAAAAAGAAAACTGTAAATAAAGACACTTTTCAGTGAATCGAGTTGTCTGAGAAACGCCGGATAGATCCAATTACATTTTTTAGAACAACGGTAGAACCCCAGCTATCTCGAAAAAAGTTCCATTTTCCTTGGATTTGACCCCACTTTTCAGTGATTTTAACTCGAACTCGGATAACTCGAATTCGGATAACTCGAATTCCCCGCTATCCCGAACTAAATTTTGTTTTCCTTGATAAAAATTTAGCCCGATAACTCGAATTCTGGTTCAAGTAACTCACCAGGGATGTCATTCCATTAGCTTTTCTTGTCGTGTAATCGGTAAAAACATTCAAAACTAACACCATAGCAATTTGATCTTAATTAGTGCAACCGATCGATTGTTCACATATTTGACAGTCATGAGTCATACTGGATGCGGTGCCTTTAGCTGTCACTGTATACTGAAGTGCTGAAAATTTAGTAAACTATCAATTATTAGCATGGCTAGTTGGATATTCAGTCGAGCCCGATAACTCGATCCCCCGCTAACTCGAACTGTTTTTCGTTTCTCTTCAGAGTTCGAGTTACCAGGGTTCTACTATATTTTCTTATTTAGCTTCTATACTATTGTAAAGCCCCACTGAATGAGAAAGCCTCCATGGCGAGTTGGGTTCCCTCGTTAAATATAATTATTATTATTATTATTATTATTATTAGTATTATTATTATTATTAAATACTTGTGAAATGTTCGTGGCTAGTCTGACGCGGCGTTTCGTCTCGGCCAAGAGACTCTTCAGAGACCTTTAGAATTCAAAGGCAAACTCGTTGAGCATCACGCCCAAAGTCCCGTTCGCAAATTCTTGATGTTGACAGTCGGCCCTCTATCGCAGAAGGATTCCCAACCGTACGTTCACGAGTTAAATTTATACAAAAGCAAACAAGTATTGACAATTGTTTGCTTTTGTATAAATTTAACTCGTGAACGCACGGTTGGGAATCCTTCTGCGATAGAGGGCCAGACTGTCAACATCAAGAATTTGCGAACGGGACTTTGGGCGTGATGCTCAACGAGTTTGCCTTTGAGTTCTTAAGGTCTCTGAAGAGTCTCTTGGCCGAGACGAAACGCCGCGTCAGACTAGCCACGAACATTTCACAAGTATTTGACAATTGTTTGCTTTTGTATAAATTTAACTCGTGAACGTGCGGTTGGGAATCCTTCTGCGATAGAGGGCCAGACTGTCAACATCAAGAATTTGCGAACGGGACTTTGGGCGTGATACTCAACGAGTTTGCCTTTGAATTCTAAAGGTCTCTGAAGAGTCTCTTGGCCGAGACGAAACGCCGCGTCAGACTAGCCACGAACATTTCACAAGTATTTGACAATTGTTTGCTTTTGTATAAATTATTATTATTATTATTATTATTAAATGTAGGCTGAGAAAGGTGGATTCATAAAGCTGCGGTGATTAAGTAATAAATCGGGGGTTTTAGTAAGAGAACGGGAACGTCACTTGACGACGGCGCGCGCAGTACAAATACCCAAATATGGTCAAACTGAACAGAATCCAGGTTATTCCGCGCGCCGTGCAGTCGTCATCTGACGTTCCCGTCCTGTTGTTAAATCAGCCTATTAATGTGTCCACGACGAGACCCTATTAGGAGTGTTCGGGATACGGGATATTTGGGTAAAAATGAACGGGATACGTGCAGAGTGGAGGCAGCGTGTCCGAGTGGTTTAGGGCCCCTGGTGCCGTAATCCGGAGGTCCCGGGTTCAAGGCCTCTACCATGCCACTAGCGGGATTTGTTTCTCGGTAGTCCCGAGTTCAAATCCTCAGTCACGCTTTGTAAATAGCCAACTGGTCTGCCTCCTGCCAGTTGGGATTTTTAACCATGTTACGTTTATTTGAAATATTTGTTTCCTTTGGTTCAGTGCGATGCCTGTAAACTAGCTAAGCTTAGTGCTTGTATAGCTAAATGTATGACCACTATATATAAGATTTGCATTCACATTAGAGGTTTCTTATCTCCTTCGCTTCACGTGCGTGAAGCAACTTAAATGGGCGAGGGCGGCATTCAGGTTAAATACGAATGTGTTTCCGTTATCAAAGAAGTCTGAAAATACCACTAATTGCCTGCAGACAATACTAGCTAATGCTATCGCTTTCATGCTTTAGCGATCTGACCCTAATCACGTTGGGACTGATTCTTCAGAGCCAAAAAAAGAGGTCTCTTCACCGTACTACTTGTTAGCAATGTTTAAAGCAACCCATTGAATATCTTGCTCTCATGTCTGCAAAACGAGGAAAAATACTCAGTTAGCAAACTCGACAGCAAATTGGGGGAGGGGGCGGGGAGGGGGTACGGCGGGCTGGGCAGTGTGGGCTGGTTTACAGAGACACTTCGTACAATAATCAAGACACATGACCGACTTGCAGGCATCCAGAGCTATCGTCTTCCTGGGCCCTCGCTCCTGCGAGTCAGCGACATACCCTTTTTTCCAATCACCGTAAGAGGCATTAGAAAGCGGAATACCGTGGTTTTCGCATGAGAAAATATATAGCAGAGAGGTTCATTGCACGAACATTATTGAATGGAGATCATGGGAACAAACAATCGCACACGGATGACAAATTTGTCTGCTTACCGAAGATAATATTCTCAAGTTCGTGAAGCATTCTGGGGGCGTGTAAAAGCACTCGTGCGTACAACAATAATCTTGACCAAAGAATCTTTCTTCGAGGCTTTCGAGCTAAAAGAAGATAGTTAAACAGAAAAGAAACAGCAGTTGTGCAGAATGTACTAAGGAGATACAAATGGTCGACCTTTTTCATATCCCTAAGGTCGATAATCATGTTACTATAAACTTAACAAGAGCAGGCTTTTACATTCATATAATTTGGGTTGATGTCTGAAGGGTATCGTAAAACCGAAACCAGAGTGTAAATTAATTCAGTACTCCTTTTCAATCCTCCGTAGGTAAACAGATGGCGACTGGTACATTTACCCATAATTCTTAGCGCACAAAAACCTTAACAACGTTCATAGAAACGTACAGAAACGTTATAAAATCTTCAAACCTAGGCTACTCAATGTCCATAGCACAGGGAAAAATATTATAATAATTTGGCTTTCTTTGTGCCTTATAGGTTGCTTTAGGTTCGCAAGGCATTGTGGTAAAATGTACAGCCGCCATTTTTTTTCCTACGGTGGATTGCAACAAACGTAAAAGAACGCAATGAAGGACTTAACAACAGGCGCCAAGCGCGGGAAAACAGGTAACTAGCAATAAGCGCGGGAAAACATGAAACCGCGGGCGCCAAGTGCAGCAAAACGTGCAACAGGTGTTAAGGATGTGAAAGTTTTCAATAGCGCTGACTGCAGGAAAACGCAGTTCATTGGAAATATATTTTGTATAATTGCTTAGAGAGCGCGACTTTAACCAATTGGAAAGGCATGTATGTTTTTTCGTAAATCGCTCTATTACCTTATTATCCTCTTCATTTTTGTCTTGTTCATCTCGCTCCTTCTGTTCACCTCGATCAGTTGTTTCATTCAGTACATATTCGTCTTGTTCCTCATCGTGTAAGTCATCTTGTCCCTCATAAGGCTCATTTGCTTCATCTTGTTCACCTTTATCTTGTTCGTCTGGGTCATCTCGCTCACGGGCTCGCTCCCTTGCTTCATATTGTTGTTCTTGCTCATCTAGCTCATCTTGTGCGTCTGGTTGATCTTCAAATGCTAGGCGCTCTTTTTCTAATTTAAACGCCGTTGCAAGGTAAATGAGCAAGATGAACGCAACTGCCACCCGTATCATTACTGATAATTTTTCTTTGTCTGCTTTTTCTCTGTCAAAAAAACATCACGAATGAGACCTTCTAGTCTAAAGAAATTCTAAATTAATGAAAGCCATGTATTTCTTTTAATTTCGTAGTTCTTTGAATTTGATGATTACTCAAAGCATCAACCTACAAAGTACTCTACAACGTCTTATATGGCGAGGCTCAGTCCCGAAGTGCGCGCAGCTCCTTACCAGCCCTTTTGTATACCATTTTGACAGAAAAAGTATCCCTTTCGTATGCCTTTAATGATTGAAAAAAAATACCAGTTTCACCCTAATTTCATAACTAACCTGGTATTATTAATAAATCGCCAAAAAAGGAAATCTTCTTGTCATTTTCATGTAATGCTTAATAAATTAAATGATACAGCCATAAAGTGCGTTTGTTAAAGACCCTTTCAATTAACTAAATGACAGATTTCCCTACCCTTTCATATACCTCAACTTGTGGAATCCCTGACCCTTTTATATACCTGAAACCTGAAAAAGGTAACCCTTTCGTGCGGCCAGTCTCCCTAGCTTCATACACATAGGGTGCACCTGGGGGCATCTTAACTGCTAGCCCCGTAACGATAGAATACGCACGACGGACTAAGCGAAAGAGGGACTACTCGAAGTCTACTTAACGAAAGCTAGCACTGCCCGGCAGACTATTGAGGTAACAAAGAATTCAAGTTATCAATGGCGTGGCAATGGCTAGCTGTTTTTTTTACGAATTGAATCCTTGCATTCCGACTAAGGGTGTCTATGCTCAGATTGACCAAACCTTTGAGATTTCAACTTAGAAATTTACTTTTATTATGAAAAATGCGACCAATTTTCATAAAACGGTTGAAACCGTTACGAATCGGCGCTTGATTCGTCTGGGTAAATACGAGACGAGTAAAACCATTAACGAATTTATCTGAACTATACTAATGAATCCAGTCAGCTAAAATTTGCAATCATGCAACCAACAGTGACTAGCTGTTTTTTTTACGAATTGAATCCTTGCATTCCGACTAAGGGTGTCTATGCTCAGATTGACCAAACCTTTGAGATTTCAACTTAGAAATTTACTTTTATTATGAAAAATGCGACCAATTTTCATAAAACGGTTGAAACCGTTACGAATCGGCGCTTGATTCGTCTGGGTAAATACGAGACGAGTAAAACCAGTAACGAATTTATCTGAACTATACTAATGAATCCAGTCAGCTAAAATTTGTAATCATGCAACCAACAGTCTCTCACACCAATTAAGCTTTGTTTGTCAGCACTAAAATTTGATACGTTCCGCTCGTATTAAAATGTGAAAAAGAAAAATGTGAAAAAAAAAATTCAACTTACTTACAATCAAAAATATTTCAAGTTTCTTCGGTTTTGTTTCCAGAATGAAGACGGGGGCAAACGCTCTTAAGCTCTTAAAGAAATATGTTTAACATCCTTCTTATCCACTGTTATCCAGTAGGCTTGCTAAATTAATTTTAACAATTTTAAACTTTTTGTTGACATATAAATTACCTCTTGTAACTGTCTACAGATTCGTTTACCTTGTATGACGTTCTTTTCAAGCCTTTCAGGCTTTTCTTCGCAATTCTCTTCCTTCGTTTGCCTAAGTAACATAGACTACGACTATATTTTATAATGCTAATATCAACCTGATCACTTAACTGCAACTGATCTACACGCTTGGATTGTGCTGTGAACAACTCATTCAATGAAGTTTAGCGAAAGAAAATGATTCGTTAACAACTAAAGACTACTTGCAATTTGAAAGTCAAATGGCTTCAATCTCACGCAAATAATAATCAGTGAGGCGTTTGAAGGAATATAATTAAACATTTACACTGCATAGAATATAATTTTGTTTTCTAACCTCGTTTCCAATCCGTTTCTACTTGTTCCTTGTAATTCTATAGTAATATAAAAACCACTGCTTAGTCAAAAGGCTTTTTACTTAAAATTTAAGCCCCTTGCGCGTAGCATTAGCTGCATCGCTTTTGTTGCCCGGTGGGGGGTGGGTAACAAATTATTTAAGTACGATCAGCCGCTCGCTCCTCTTCCCTCGCTGGGGAAAATGAGTCGACGAAACGAGGACATCGCTGACAATTTGGACCAAATAATGGTAAATAAATTGGGAGTTTGGACATGATTTCTCAATTCTGACGATTCTTCAAAAAAAAAATCAGTCAACCGGGAGGGTATCCGCTTCCTGTTACAGGAAACGGATATTGGTTGCCTGAATTGATCGAGATACAATAGAATTGTTCCCAGAGGAAGGTCTTTATAACGAGGCACGAGATGCAATGGACGATCTTCTCTCTCCTACGTTACATTAAAATACGACTTGAAAAATGAGGTACAGCACCCTGATGAAGCGAAGCTCCGAAGAACGAACGCAATCCATGCCAGTACATAGCCCAAACCTGAAGTATTGACTGAAGATAGAATCAAGCTATGCCATGTATCTTAATTAGTTTCCATGTTCTGCTCTCGTTTATGTTTATTAGTTGTCAATTAGTCAAATCACCTCTTGCATAACATGAACTAGACCGATTTAGCTACACATTTTTTTTTTTATAAGAACATCGTTTTTCCGGCCGAGGCTGAATATTCTTATTTTTCTGCCGATTTTAGGCTGAAAATATTCTTGTGAATATTCTTAGATTATAACGTATGACATTTCTGTTTTCGAATGTATTTGGTGTCTGTATGGTGTTAAACCAGGCGTAGTCAAATAGTCAATCGAAAAACCGATAATCGATATTAATCGATAACAATCGATACCAATCGAGGATTGCCGTCGGCAATCGATGAAAATCGATGAAGAAAAAAAGTTGTGAATTCGACTATTATCGATTGCCGATAGTAATCAATAACGATTGATTCATCGATTGGTATCGATTATTATCGATTGTTATCGGAAATTATTTTTGTTCTTTTACAAGTTACACCGATATAATGTTTGACAAAATTTGTCTGAAATGGTTGTATTGAGTCATTTTATCATAGCCTGCGTATCTTACAAGAAGAGAAACAACTAACAGAAACATTCTGGGCTTTACATCTTTATTTTCGGGGGTTAACGACATCGGAAGAAGCTAAGGCCAGAGTAGCAGTGTAAAACCCTCCAGTCTCATTGTAGTTTCTGCAATTAGATGAAGCAAAATAAACAACAGAGTCAGTGTCCTAGTGATTCTAGTGATTTATTTGCATTAGGAAAAAAACGTAAGAATAGATCATAGAGTAGGCCAAAGGGAAAAGATAATCTGATAGCATGCTCAAAATGAACGTCTTGTGTTGTTCCAGGTATTATTTCACACAATAAAAAGGCTATCTTTGAATACTCCGGGTGGTTATTCACGTTTTCAAACTGATAACAATCGATATTCCTGAAGACAGGAATAATCGATTGTTTTCAATTTTTGCCAATCGATAGCAATCTATAAGGGAATTTTTCTATGAGTTCCATTCTTATCGATGGCCGATATCAATCGACAGCAATCGGCGATTGATATCGATTGAAGCGGTTGATTTGCGATATCGATTTTTACCTATTGACTACGTCTGGTGTTAAAGCAATTTTGGACCCAGCCTGCAGGCAGTATTATTAATGCCTGACATGACGAAAATAACTTTTTTTAGCATCGAGCCGACGGCTAGAGCTGTTTTTGTTGCTTTTTAATTGGCTAGTTTGGCCGTTTAGAGAAAGGAAGAATTTTGCGCGGTTTAGTTGAAAACGTATAATTGTATTGTATTACAAATTTTCAACACACAAAATTATCATGTTCCTTTCAAAATCTCAGCCTTGGGTTTATTCTTAAAATATTATTAGAATTTCGCAAATTTCAGCCTCGATATTCTTATAAAATATATTCCCATAAAAAAAAGAGTGCAAAGGTTCTATCAGAACGGCCAAAGAGGGTTTCCCCATATTCATTTGAGCAGCTGATGTTTAAGGACTACATGTATCTTAAAAATCATAAACAAAGCATAGGTTAATTAGTTCTTTTTCAATTTCAGCTAGAAACAAGGCAAATAGAATGTGATCGATACCAAAGCCTCTCAACGATCGGGAGAACATTCCACCTGCGCCAAGCGCGGAAAAACATTCAAATTGTGCCAAGCGCGGGAAAAAATGCAACTAGCTAGTCCCAAGCGCGGGCAAACATACAACCGGTACCAAGCGCGGGAAAGCGCGTTAATCGACTTTTGTTGATTAAATTACTGATTGGTTGAAACCAGTATGTAGCGAAAATCTCTCATGATTAACCAATTGGTAGGCAAACCTGCAAACACATGTCTATCCCCACAGTCAATGGAAATCTCCTACCATATTATCATCATCCTCTAGACTTTGCTCATCTTGTACATCTTTCTCGATCGTTTGTTCTCAGCCAGCTCTGTTTTCTGACCTTTCTCATCTGGTTCATCTTTAAATACAGGACCCTACTTGTCTAATTTAAACGCCATCACAATGAAAATGAGCAAAATGAAGGCGATTGTAGCACGCATCTTTACTGTCATTGCTTCTTTCTGAATAAAAAAAAATTAGATTAACGGTTCAAAATTTCAATTCTTGTTCCTGAGAGCCATGTATTTCTTTTAATAGTTTAGAGGATATGGTGATACATCGTTAACCTTTTTCTTATTGTCATGTGTCATCTTAAACATATCGTTAGAGAAAGACAATGCCGTTCGTAAAACTGGCCTCGAGTCCTTTTCATTGTCATATTATTCGGGAAAGATTGATCCAAAAATGCGTTGAAACTGATATGAAAAAATTTAATACTGCTGCAAGTGATATTATGCCACAAGTTTAAGAATCTGGCATTCGATGATCTTGAACTAAAACTTAAATAAAAACAACTATATTTAAGTCTTAAATGTATTTAGCACAGTCGTGCTAACTGGGGACACAGTAAAAGGTAAAAAAAAAAGATTCGAATAAAACATAAACTATTAAGAGTCCCAACTGATGGGAGGCTGCCCAGTTGGCTATTTACACAACGTGGTAGAGGAGTTGGACTCGAAACTACCGAGAACAAATCCAGGTAGAGGTAGGCTGGAGGATTTGAACTCAGGGACCTCCAGATGTCAAATCCAGCGCCCTGAACCACTAGGCACGCCAAAAGGGTTTTCCCGCTTCTTCGAAGTTTGGAGAATCAAATTCCCGAGAAAGTTAAAAGAAGAACATTCATAATTTCTTGAATTCATGAGACTCATACTAGCTTCTTCGATGGCAGAAGCTCTATACAGCGGCCATGTTGCAACGGGGGACAGATTTAACTAGGCTCAAGGAGAGGAGCCATACGAAAAGGAGTCCGCGCTCATGACTCGTGCAACTGCCGGGCTTCGTACGTGTTTCCCAGCTAAGTTCCCTGCGCAGGAATTTGAGTTTCAAGCATGCGCATAGGTGGCCTTTCGAGGGTAGACCACGAGGACCACCGATTTTTTATTAGAATTCTGAGTTAACTAAGATTAATCAGTTTTTAACGGTTTGTACGGCAGTTACGGTGACGGTTACAAAGGCCCATCGGTGTAACTGGAATTGTGAGTTTGTTTCAGGGCGCCTGGTGTCGGAATAAACGTTCAAATTTATTTTTAGTCTACATTGGCATTCAAAATTCGAGAGAGCAGCGGATCGTGAGCCCAAATAAACATCTGTCTAATAATATGATTTATTATAGGACTGAGAAAATTACTTCACTGTGCTTGGCTGAGAGCAGGCCAATTTATCGTTAAGTGTTGCACTGCAGTGCAAATTAACGTGCGTGCGTTCGCAATTTTCTCAGTCATATGATAAATGAGTAATCGTTTTAAAGCTCTAGCAATTAAGTATTTACACTACCTGTGGTATTGGAAACTTCTATCACATTATACTCGCCCAAAGGCTCGTGCAATTTTGAGAGAATTTTCAAATATCATGCGTAGTGTAAATACTTAATTGCACCCGAATTCATACGATTACTTTTACTTGTGAAACGAATTATTAGAGTCTCATTTTAATGCGCACGTACAAAAACAGATTTGATTTAGTGAACCTCTCCCCTGCCGAACATAGGAAAACAACTTTCGTAGTTGACCATTGACGTGCCTGATTCAGATTTTCCGACGATAGTGAAGAAAGCAAAAGACCAAATGATAGGACTCAAGATGTTTTATTACACCAGGCACCTTATTTTAAATTTAGTTTAGTCTTTTTATCCACATATTACCCGTCTCATAAACTAACTAGAATACCAAGTGATGATTAATTTATGCTTGCCCCAAGTTACGGTTCGGTAGATGCTTTGGTAAACCTGATGAATCTTGCTTTCATGTCTGCAAAATGACAAAGAAATAAATTATTCTCAGTTATCAAACTCCATCGATCTTGCCTTTTAATAAGGGCGCCCTCGTGACAACAATTGACTAGGGAGGGGGAGGCACGGGGACCTGGTTTGTGCGTTGGTTTACATAGAGTGGCAAGTCAGTATGCTAAGTAAGTCACATGACCAACTTGCAGATATATCATGAGCATTCGTTCCTCAAGTAAACTAGTGACGTTCCTTTTTTCTAAGCACCGGCTAAGAGGCTCCAGGAATGACTTGTGAAAATACAGGCAAAGAGAGTTCATACTAGGACGTTACTGAATAAAAAACATGACAATAAACATCACATTGGTCCACATTAATGACGGATCGGTCTTCTTACCCAGGATAATTTACTTCCTGAACCTGTAGCAATCTGGGGGCGTAACAAAGCAAATATGGGTGCAGCAAAAATCTTGACGTTCAAAAATTCTTTCCTCAAGGCTTTCGAGCTAAAGAAATGAACAAAAAGAAGAGTAGCACGATTATGCCAAAATTAACGACCTTTAGACATTTTTGAATTATAAAGCTCACCAAAGTAGACCTTTTCATTTCAAGCTTTTTCTTGTTGAACTCATGGATAATCACATTACTATACTCGTAACGTGAGCAAGCTTTTAGGTCCTATCATTTGTGCTGATGTTTGAAGGTTATCGTAAAAACAAATCGTACGAGTAAATTACGTCTTTCCAATCACAACTAATGTGGAAAGCAATGAAATGAGCCAGCGCTTAGCGTGGGTAAGAATATAACTGGCCCAAAACGCGGGAAAACATGTAACATATGCTAAGCGCGGGAAAAGTAAGTTGCTACTGGTTGTGGTGACGCTTCCAATTGGTTGGAAATACAGCAGGTTTGTTCTTATTGGTTAAAGCGTATCGCAAGAGTTTAATATCTCAGGAGCCGATTGTAAACCGAACTATTACCTCATTATCCCCTTCGTCTTCGGTTTGCTCATCTCGCTCGTTTGTTTCATCTTGTTTTTCTACGTCATCTTCAAATACAGGACGCTCTTTCTCTAATTTAAACGCCGTTGCAAGGGAAATGAGCAAAATCAAGGCGAGTGCAACACGCATCTTCTCTGTTTTTGTTTCTTTTCCTCTGTGAAAAAGAACATGAAATAGCTTAAACTCCAAAATACGTTTCTTCTTAATAATAGCCACATATTTCTTTTGATGTATCAAGGTATTAACCTTTTTCTATTCTTTCATATCACCTTGAAGGCCCGGGGTTGATATTTTCTAAAGAGGGAAATAAATATCTTACTTACAGACCTTGTTCGCCATTGTTTAGAGAAGCAATGTGCCCTATACGCAAAACAGCCTTGTAAGCTTTTCATGTTACTTTACGTTATTTAAGACAGAGTTGTCAAAAACTGTGTTGTCGGGAAACTTCGATCAGAACGCACCTTGAATTGCGTTTGTGCTTACTTTACAATTCGTCGAGGTAAAATACGAGACACATACTGAAGCCACAGAAGAACACGGAACAAATTTCGAGGAAAAAGCCCTGGGTACCAGGCTAATTAATATTAACAAGCAGCTCGTTCCAAGAGCATTTTCATTAAGTTTGAAGGACTCAAGAGAAAGGTTATAGACATGTGCTTAGAATAGAACTCGGACGTCAACCGTTATTACTCGCGAATATGTTAAAGCGTCACTCTCTTCAGTCTGATTTCATCATAACTTATTTTCACTGCCTGGATTGGCTGTATTAGAACAACGCTGCAACCCGCAGCCTGTTGCTTAAAACAGGCTTCAAAAAGCTTACAGTGGTATTTTGTTCAGGAAAGAAAATTCGTTATTTACTCTGCTTAAGATGGCCTAAATTTCCCGCTTACATTTCAGTTTTGAGAGTAAAATGATACCTACAAGATCCTTTGATGTTTTTTTTGTCTTCTCAACTGTCTTCTTTGTTATCGATTCTTTAAAGGGAAATAAATGTGTTATTTTCGATTATTTATTGACCTACCCCGCACCTTGAAGAGAAAAACAGGCTTGGAAAATGTGCTGGAAAGTTGGATGTTTCTTAGAATAGAATATTTCTTTTCATATTGTGCTTGGTAAACTTCCCATTTGCGTTAAGTACCGATAAAAAGGCCTGAGTCATTGTCGTATCTTCTCACAGCAACCTTTTCTCGATGACAGAATTTTGGTATCAACAACAGAAATAAACCCCGCATATAATGTTCAATCAGACTGTCGATAGAAGTAGTGTCTTTATGAAATCAAGAGACACGCGAAACAATGATCTTTTTCAAATCAAAGCAAGAATGTACCGAAGGAGAGACAAAGGTATTTAAAATCAAACTATTTATCTTATCGCGTACTGACAATATCCGAGGAGCCATTCTTAAGAAATGTTTTGTCAGATACTCTGTGGACTATATTTTGTGAAATACACTGCGCAGCCTTTCTGGGACCTTCCGATACGAAATAAAGAATCTTAGATGTTTTCTTCTCCTCTCTCTCCATTGCTACAGAAAATTGCTTTCAGGGAAAAAATCGAGTGCTGCCCATAGCAACTAACATTATCTAACTGTTTAATCTAGTTACATAAATGACTTACTGCAATCTACAGTCGTTTTCTTGATCAGGTCCTTTTTCCTTAAAATCGGAACGGCTTTTGCTATCAGCTAAGCTTTGCCTGAGGTTAGATCTCTGTGAAGAACTGAATGTGATGTGTAACTTTCTGATATTTTAATCTTTCTAACTATGTAATTATTGTTTGTTAGAATGACAGCAGAAAATTAAGAAAAGCTTTGTTAAAGATCAATGTACAGCTGTCCAGAGTTGAGTCTGACAGCAGAGAATGGAAAAGCAAGTGGTGTGGAGGCATTTGCCTAGGGTAAGACTTCGTACTGAGTGTTTACTTAACGAAACTTTTGGCCGCGCTTAACACTGAGCAAAATTCTGAGACGTATATAGATTTTGAAACACTCATCTGAGCCGCTAAAAAGATATGTGACCTGACAAGTGGCAATTCTTGTACTTCTTGATCGAATAACTTAAAGAATTAAAGAATTAAACAATTAAAGTTCGCAATTTTTTTAAAACAAAAAAACGACAACAAAGACTGCGATGTACGAATGACATAACAGGTTTGTCAGTTGTTACCTAGGAAGTCAACCCTTCAGTTGAGAATTTTTTTTAATAAAACTTGAGTTCTAAGGAGACCGTCAAAATGTTATCATTGCAAACTACTTAGAAAGCATGTAAAGGTCTGTATGTCACATTCAAGCAACAATGTTTCTGATAGATGCCGTGTCGCTCACATGACACCCATTGTTAACCGAAAAATACGGTCGTTTTCTTGATCAAATTCTGTTCCTTCGAATTCACACTTTCGCGATTAGCTAATGCTTTGCCGAGGTAAGATTTCTACGGAGAACTGAATGCATTTGTTACATTCCGTTGTTATTGTTTGTGAAAATGACAGCAGAAAATTGAGATTTCAAGGTTTCGTTAAAAAGCATTGTACGAGTTAAGTCTGTCAGCTGAGCGCTGAAAAAAGCGCGTTGCCTAGAGGCATTTTTGTGGGGTAATTTTCATGATATTTACTTAAAGAAAATTTTCGCAGAGCTAAAGAAACAGACATTGTTACACTTATAGAGACTTTCAGCCACTGACCTGAGCTAAAAAAAACTGTGAAGTGACAAGTAACCATTCTTTGACTTCTAAACTCAACCTAAAGAGTCATGTTGTCCCACAGAATTACATTCAAGGTTCTCAATTTTGAACACAGGACAGTAAAGACTATATTGTAGGAATGCAACAGGTGCGTCGGTTGTTTCCTACGAAGTCAACCTTTGAATATAATTCAGAATTTTTTTTTAATAAGGCTTTAGTTCTAAGGATACAGAACGTTATCATTAAAAAGTACTTAGAATGTATGAAAAGATCTGTATGTCACACTTTTTAAGTGCCGTTTTGCATTGCCGGCCGAGAAAACAGTTTCTCTGATAAATGGTACCCATCGTTTACCAAGTACAGGCGTATGGAGAATGTAAGTTTCGTGAACAGCTAAACTTTGTCCCGAGGTTAGATCTCTGTGGAGAACTGAATGTGATCTATAACTTTCTCTGCTTTTAAACTTTCTTACTATGCAATTATTGAATTTAAAAGTGACAGCTGAAAATACATATTTTTTTTGTTAAAAATCAATGGACAGCTGTCAAGGCATTTGTCTAAGGTAAACCTCGTGATATTTACTCATTGCAAAATTCCCCCAACCTAGACAACCAGAAATTCTTACGATTATAAAATTTTGAGCCACTCACCTGAGCCAAAAAAGTATGTGTACTAACGAGTGACCATTCTTCGACTTCTAACCTCTGTTTAATGGTCGAAGGTTAATTAACCTTTAAAGCCTCAAAGTTCTCAGTTTTAAACTAAAGACACAACGGGTTTGTCGGTTGTTACCTAGGAAGTCAACC
Organism: Orbicella franksi; assembly: GCF_964199315.1. Taxonomy (NCBI): domain Eukaryota; kingdom Metazoa; phylum Cnidaria; class Anthozoa; order Scleractinia; family Merulinidae; genus Orbicella; species Orbicella franksi. The sequence continues at coordinate 29,273,562 of NC_138151.1, forward strand.
TTTCAGTTAAGAACTTTTTAATAAAGCTTAAGTTCTACTAAGAAGCAAAACGTTATCATTGCATATTACTTTGAAAGTATGGAAAGGTCTGTAAGGTGGCCTGTAAGGGATACCTCGATATTTTTAAGTGTCACATAAAATATTTTGCTTTGGCGACTTCAAGTTAATAAATGAACATAGCTTTCTTCTTTTGTCTTTCTTTGTCTCTCGACGACGATTTTATTAATCGCGATTGCGACTTATAACTTTCGATCGCAACTAACAACTCTCGATCGTGACTTATAACTCGCGATCGCAACTTATAACTCGCGATCGCGACTTATAACTGGCGATCGCGACTTATAACTCGCGGTCGCGACTTATAACTGGCGATCGCGAGTTATAACTCGCGATCGCAACTAATAACTCTCCATCGCGACTTATAACTCTCGATCGCAACTTATAACTCCCGATCGCAACTAACAACTGTCGATCGCAAGTTATAACTCTCGATCGCGACTTCTCATTCTCGATCGCGACTTATAACTCGTGATCGCAACCTATAACTCTCGATCGCAACTTATAACTCTCGATCGCGACTTATAACTCACGATCGCAACTTATAACTCTCGATCGGTACTTGTAACTCGCGATCGCAATTGATAACTCTCGATCGCAACTTATAACGTAAACAAACGACCAAATGATAGGACTCAAGATGTTTTATTACACCAGGCACCTTAATTTAAATTTAGTTTACAGTCTTCTTATCCATGTATTACCCGTCTCATAAACTAACTAGAATACCAAGTGATGATTAATTTATGCTGCCCCAAGTTACGCTTCGGTAGATGCTTCAACAAACCTGGTGAATCTTGCTTTCATGTCTGCAAGATGACAAGGAAATAAATTATTCTCAGTTATCAAATTCCATCGATCTTGCCTTTAACGAGGGCGCCCTCGTGACAACACGGGGGCTGGTTGGTGTATTGTTCCTGTTTTACAGATATTGGTTCGTCAGTATGCTAAGTAAGTCACATGACCAGCTTGCAGATGTATCATGAGCATTCGTTCCTCAAGTCAGCTAGTGACGTTCCTTTTTTCTAAGGACCGGCAAAGAGGCTCCAGGAAACTGACTTGTGAAAATACAAGCAAAGAGAGTTCGTGCTAAGACGTTACTAAATGACTCGAGACTAAAAATCACATTGGTCCACATTAATGACGGATCGGTCTTCTTACCCAGTATAATCTACTTCCCGAAACAATTAGAGGGCCTAACAATGCAAGTGTGGGTACAACAATAATTCTCAGGTTCTCTTTCCTCAAGGCTTTCGAGCTAAAGAAATGAACAAAAAGAAAAATAACACGATTATGCCAAAATTTACGACCTTCTGACATTTTTACATTATAAAGCTCACCAAAGTAGACCTTTTCATTTCAAGCTTTTTCATGTTGAACTCATGGATAATCACATTACTATACTCGTAACGTGAGCAAGCTTCTAGGTCCTCAGTATCATTTGTGCTGATGTTTGAAGGTTATCGTAAAAGCAAATCGTACGAGTAATTTACACCTTTCCAATCACAACTAATATGGAAAGCAATGAAATGAGCCAGTGAGAGGACTTCAAGTAAAATCTGCGCACGGCGCTTAGCGTGGGTAAGAATATAACTGGCCCAAAACGCGGGAAAACATGTAACAGATGCTGAGCGCGGGAAAAACAAGTTGCTACTGGTTGTGGTGACGCTTCCGATTGGTTGGAAAAATAGCAGGTTTGTTCTTATTGGTTAAAGCGTATCGCAAGAGTTTAATATCTCAGGAGCCGATTGTAAACCGAACTATTACCTCATTATCCCCTTCGTCTTCGGTTTGCTCATCTCGCTCATTTGCTTCATCTTGTTTTTCTACGTCATCTTCAAATACAGGACGCTCTTTCTCTAATTTAAATGTCGTCGCAAGGGAAATGAGCAAAATCAAGGCGAGTGCAACACGCATCTTCTCTGTTTTTGTTTCTTTTCCTCTGTGAAAAAGAACACGAAATAGCTTAAACTCCAAAATATGTTTCTTCTTAATGATAGCCACATATTTCTTTTGATGTATCAAGGTATTAACGTTTTTCTATTCTTTCATATCACCTTGAAGGCCCGGGGTTGATATTTTCTAAAGAGGGAAATAAATATCTTACTTACAGACCTTGTTCGCCATTGTTTAGAGAAGCAATGTGCCCTATACACAAAACGGCCTTGTAAGCTTTTCATGTTACTTTACGTTATTTAAGACAGAGTTGTCAAAAACTGTGTTGTCGGGAAACTTCGATCAGAACGCACCTTGAATTGCGTTTGTGCTTACTTTACAATTCGTCGAGGTAAAATACGAGACACATACTGAAGCCACAGAAGAACACGGAACAAATTTCGAGGAAAAAGCCCTGGGTACCAGGCTAATTAATATTAACAAGCAGCTCGTTCCAAGAGCATTTTCATTAAGTTTGAAGGACTCAAGAGAAAGGTTATAGACATGTGCTTAGAATAGAACTCGGACGTCAACCGTTATTACTCGCGAATATGTTAAAGCGTCACTCTCTTCAGTCTGATTTCATCATAATTTATTTTCACTGCCTGGATTGGCTGTATTAGAACAACGCTGCAACCCGCAGTCTGTTGCTTAAAACAGGCTTCAAAAAGCTTACAGTAGTATTTTGTTCAGGAAAGAAAATTCGTTATTCACTCTGCTTAAGATGGCCTAAATTTCCCGCTTACATTTCAGTTTTGAGAGTAAAATGATACCTACAAGATCCTTTGATGTTTTTTTTGTCTTCTCAACTGTCTTCTTTGTTATCGATTCTTTAAAGGGAAATAAATGTGTTATTTTCGATTATTTATTGACCTACCCCCGCACCTTGAAGAGAAAAACAGGCTTGGAAAATGTGCTGGAAAGTTGGATGTTTCTTAGAATAGAATATTTCTTTTCATATTGTGCTTGGTAAACTTCCCATTTACGTTAAGTACCGCTAAAAAGGCCTGAGTCATTGTCGTATCTTCTCACAGCAACCTTTTCTCGATGACAGAATTTTGGTATCAACAACAGAAATAAACCCCGCATATAATGTTCAATCAGACTGTCGATAGAAGTAGTGTCTTTATGAAATCAAGAGACGCGCGAAACAATGATCTTTTCCAAATCAAAGCAATAATGTACCGAAGGAGAGACAAAGGTATTTAAAATCAAACTATTTATCTTATCGCGTACTGAAAATATCCGAGGAGCCATTCTTAAGAAATGTTTTGTCAGATACTCTGTGGATTATATTTTGTGAAATACATTGCGAAGCCTTTCTGGGACCTTCCGATACGAAGTAAAGAATCTTAGATGTTTTCTTCTCCTCTCTCTCCATTGCTACAGAAAATTGCTTTCAGGGAAAAAATCGAGTGCTGCCCATAACAACTAACATTATCTAACTGTTTAATCTAGTTACATAAATGACTTACTGCAATATAAAGTCGTTTTCTTGATCAGGTCCTTTTTCCTTAAAATCGGAACGGCTTTCGCTATCAGCTAAGCTTTGCCTGAGGTTAGATCTCTGTGAAGAACTGAATGTGATCTATAACTTTCTGATATTTTAATCTTTCTAACTATGTAATTATTGTTTGTTAGAATGACAGCAGAAAATTAAGAAAGGCTTTGTTAAAGATCAATGTACAGCTGTCCAGAGTTGAGTCTGACAGCAGAGAATGGAAAAGCAAGTGGTGTGGAGGCATTTGCCTAGGGTAAGACTTCGTACTGAGTGTTTACTTAACGAAACTTTTCGCCGAGCTTAACACGGAGCAGAAATTCTTAGACGTATATAGTTTTTGAAACACTTATCTGAGCCGCTAAAAAGATATGTGACCTGACAAGTGGCAATTCTTGTACTTCTTGATCGAATAACTTAAAGAATTAAACAATTAAACAATTAAAGTTCGCAATTAAAAAAAAAAAAAAATGACAACAAGGACTGCGATGTACGAATGACATAACAGGTTTGTCAGTTGTTACCTAGGAAGTCAACCTTTCAGTTGAGAATTTTTTTAATAAAACTTGAGTTCTAAGGAGACCGTCAAAATGTTATCATTACAAACTACTTAGAAAGTATGTAAAGGTCTGTATGTCACATTCAAGCAACAATGTTTCTGATAGATGCCGTGTCGCTCACATGACACCAATTGTTTACCGAAAATTACGGTCGTTTTCTTGATCAAATTCTGTTCCTTCGAATTCACACTTTCGCGATTAGCTAATGCTTTGCCGAGGTAAGATTTCTACGGAGAACTGAATGCATTTGTTACATTCCGTTGTTATTGTTTGTGAAAATGACAGCAGAAAATTGAGATTTCAAGGTTTCATTAAAAAGCATTGTACGAGTTAAGTCTGTCAGCTGAGCGCTGAAAAAGCGCGTTGCCTAGAGGCATTTTTGTGGGGTAATTTTCGTGATATTTACTTAAAGAAAATTTTCGCCGAGCTAAACAAACAGACATTGTTACACTTATATGGACTTTCAGCCACTCACCTGAGCTAAAAAAAACTGTGAAGTGACAAGTAACCATTCTTTGACTTCTAAACTCAACCTAAAGAGTCATGTTGTCCCACAGAATTACATTCAAGGTTCTCAATTTTGAACACAGGACAATAAAGACTATATTGTAGGAATGCAACAGGTGCGTCGGTTGTTTCCTAGGAAGTCAACCTTTGAATATAATTCAGAATTTTTTTTTAATAAGGCTTTAGTTCTAAGGATACAGAACGTTATCATTAAAAAGTACTTAGAATGTATGAAAAGATCGGTATGTCACACTTTTTAAGTGCCGTTTTGCATTGCCGGCCGAGAAAACAGTTTCTCTGATAAGTGGTACCCATCGTTTACCAAGTACAGGCGTATGGAGAATGTAAGTTTCGTGACCAGCTAAACTTTGTCCCGAGGTTAGATCTCTGTGGAGAACTGAATGTGATCTATAACTTTCTCTGCTTTTAAACTTTCTTACTATGCAATTATTGAATTTAAAAGTGACAGCTGAAAATACATATTTTTTTTGTTAAAAATCAATGGACAGCTGTCAAGGCATTTGTCTAAGGTAAACCTCGTGATATTTACTCATTGCAAAATTATAAAATTATAAAATTTTGAGCCACTCACCTGAGCCAAAAAAATATGTGTACCGCCGAGTGACCATTCTTCGACTTCTAACCTCTGTTTAGTGGTCGAAGGTTAGTCAACGTTTAAAGGCTCAAAGTTCTCAGTTTTAAACTAAAGACAACAAAGACTACGATGAAGGAATGACACAACGGGTTTGTAGGTTGTTAACTAGGAAGTCTACCTTTCAGTTAAGAACTTTTTAATAAAGCTTAAGTTCTACTAAGAAGCAAAACGTTATCATTGCAAATTACTTTGAAAGTATGGAAAGGTCTGTACGGCGGCCTTTAAGGGACACCTCGATATTTTTCATTGTCACATAAAAAATTTTGCTTTGGCGACTTAATAAATGAGCATAGCTTTCTTTTCTTGTCTTTCTTTGTCTCTCGACAACGATTTTATTAATCGAGATCGCGACTTATAACTTTCGATCGCAACTAATAACTCTCGATCGCGACTTATGACTCGCGATCGCGACTTACAGCTCGCGATCGAACCTTATAACTCACGATCGCGACTTATAACTCGAAATCGCGACTTATAACTCTCGATCGCAACTTATAACTCGCGATCGCAACTAACAGCTCGATCGCGAGTTATAACTCTCGATCGCAACTTGTGACTCTCGATCGCGACTTATGACACGTGATCGCAACTTATAAATCGCAACCGCGACTTATAACTCGTGATCGCGACTTATAACTCTCCATCGCAACTTATAACTCGCAATCGCAACTTACAACTCTCGATCGCGACTTACAACTCGCAATCGCGACATATAACTCGCGATCGCAACTTATAACTCGCGATTGCTAATATTACTTGCGATCGCAACTAACAACTCTCAATCGCGACTAATAACAAGCGATCGCGACTTATAGCTCTCGATCGCGACTTATAACTCGCGATCACCACTTATAACTCGCGATTGCGACTTACAACTCGCGATCGACACTAATAACTCTCGATCGAGACTTATAACTCACAACCGCAACTTATAACTCTCGATCACAACTTATATCTCTCGATCGCAACTTTTTTCTTTTTTTTCTTTTTTCTTTTTTAATATTATTGCCTTACAGAACACAGAATAAATGATTACAGTACTAGATACTACTTGGGAATAACTACTTACAGAGCTGACATTAACTATTGCACTAGACGAAACTTATTATTCTTACAATACTATACTTACAATGTTCACACTAATAGTGTTTACAGCACCTTTTAATCCACAAAAATAAATCTAGCACATTACAATAAAAAGAGAAAAAACAATGAAGATGGTACAAAAGGGAAGAAAACGAAACAAGTGTTTCAAGTGTATTGTTAGGTTGATTACGTATAGCATTACTAGTATGTGGGAGCGAAGAAGATAAAGAGCAGATTGCTGTGGAAAGCTCGTAGGTGACAGCGTATGTACGAGATGGTTGGCACAGTTGATAGTTGCAAACGCTTCAGAGGAAGTGATGCTATCTATCAGTAGGTATACATTCTGCAAGAGGTTCCCATTTTTCCATATCGCCGCTTTTTGTCTCCAACTCGAGCCTTGATTTCAGAAAGCGTAGATTATGGTCAAAGTTAGGGGACATTTCTTTAGATTTGGCTAGCCAGATATGACGTCGAGCTAAAAGAAGGCAATAGTTAATTTGAAGTGTAAATTTTGACGTTTCCGGTTTCAGACCAAAAGCTGTAATGTTTAATAGGGTGGAGGTTTTGGGCATTAGTTTTATACTTTGCAGCCATTCTGATACTCTTTTCCAAAAGTTAGATGTCTCGTGACATGCCCAGAAGAGATGCATTAATGACTCTGGGCCTTCTTGACAGAAGGTGCAATTATCATTTGCCTTAAGCCCAATTTTATATAGAAAGTCATTAGTTGCTAGATCGCGACTTATAACTCCCGATGGCAACTTATAACTCGCGATCGCAACTTACAACTCTCGATCCAAACTTATAACTCACGACCGCAACTTATAACTCGCGAACCCAACTTATAACTCGTGATCGCAACAAATAACTCTCCATCGCGACTTATAACTCTCGATCGCAACTTGTAACTAGCGATCGCGACTGACAACTCACGACTGCAAGTTATAACTCGCGATCGCTACTTAAAACTCGCAATCGTACTATCGCGACTTATAACTCGCAATCGCAACTTATAACTCTCGACTCCGACTGGAACTCTCGATCGCAAATTTTAACTCTCGATCGCGACTTATAACTCGCGATCGCAACTAACAACTCGCGATCGCGACATATAACTCGCAATCGCAAGTTATAACTCTCGATCGCGACTTATAACTCGCCATCGCAAGGAACAACTCTCGATCGCGACTTATCACAAGCGATCGCGACTTATAACTCTCGATCGGGACTTATAACTCGCGATTGCGAAATATAACTCGCGATCGAGGCTAATAACTCTCGATCGCGAGTTATAACTCGCGAAGGCAACTTAACACTCGCGATCGCGACTTATAACTCGCGATCGCAACTAATAACTCTCGATCGCGACTTATAATTCGCGATCGCAACTAACAACTCGCGATCGCGACATATAACTCGCAATCGCAACTTATAACTCTCGATCGCGACTTATAACAAGCGATCGCGAATTATAACTCTCGATCGGGACTTATAACTCGCGATTGCGAAATATAACTCGCGATCGCGACTTATAACTCGCGATCGCAACTAATAACTCTCGATCGCGACTTATAACTCGCGATCGCAACTAACAACTCGCGATCGCGACATATAACTCGCAATCGCAACTTATAACTCTCGATCGCGACTTATAACAAGCGATCGCGAATTATAACTCTCGATCGGGACTTATAACTCGCGATTGCGAAATATAACTCACGATCGCGACTGATAACTCGCGAACGCAACTTAACACTCGCGATCGCGACTTATAACTCGCGATCGCAACTAATAACTCTCGATCGCGACTTATAACTCGCGATCGCAACTAACAACTCACGATCGCGACATATAACTCGCAATCGCAACTTATAACTCTCGATCGCGACTTATAACAAGCGATCGCGAATTATAACTCTCGATCGGGACTTATAACTCGCGATTGCGAAATATAACTCACGATCGCGACTGATAACTCGCGAACGCAACTTAACACTCGCGATCGCGACTTATAACTCGCGATCGCAACTAATAACTCTCGATCGCGACTTATAACTCGCGATCGCAACTAACAACTCACGATCGCGACATATAACTCGCAATCGCAACTTATAACTCTCGATCGCGACTTATAACAAGCGATCGCGAATTATAACTCTCGATCGGGACTTATAACTCGCGATTGCGAAATATAACTCACGATCGCGACTGATAACTCGCGAACGCAACTTAACACTCGCGATCGCGACTTATAACTCGCGATCGCGACTAATAACTCGCGATCGCGACTTATAACTCGCGATCGCAACTAATAACTCTCGATCGCGACTTATAACTCGCGATCGCAACTGACAACTCGCGATCGCGACATATAACTCGCAATCGCAACTTATAACTCTCGATCGCGACTTATAACAACCGATCGCGAATTATAACTCTCGATCGGGACTTATAACCCGGGAGTGCAAAATATAACTCGCGATCGAGGATAACTCGCGAACGCAACTTATCACTCGCGATCGCGACTTATAACTCGCGATCGCAACTAATAACTCTCCATCGCGACTTATAACAAACGATCGCGACTTATAACTCTTCAATCGCGACTTATAACTCGCGAAATATAACCCGCCATCGCGACTTACAACTCGCGATCAAAACAAATAAGTGTCAATAGTGACTTATAACTCGCGATCGCGACTTATAACTCGCAATCGCAACTTATAAGTCGCAATCGCAACTTATAACTCTCGATCGCGACCTATAACTAGCGATCGCGAGTTATAATTCACGATTGCAAGTTACAACTCGCGATCGCGACTTACAACTCACGATTGCAAGTTATAACTCGCGATCGCAACTTATAACACTTTATCGCGACTTATAACTCTCGATCGCAACTTATAACTCGCGATCCCAGCTTTTAACTCGCGATCGCAACTTATAACTCGCGATCGCGACTTATAACTCGCTGTCGCAACTTATAACTCGCGATCGCAACAAATAACTCTCCATCGCGACTTATAACTGTCGATCGCAACTTATAACTAGCGATCGCGACTTACAACTCACGATTGTAAGTTATAACTCACGATCGCAACTTATAACTCGCAATCGCGACTTATAACTCGCAATCGCAACTTATAACTCTCGACCGCGAGTGGAACTCTCGATCGCAAATTTTAACTCTCGATCGCGACTTATAACTCGCGATCGCAACTAACAACTCTCGATCGCGACTTATAACTCGCGATCGCAACTAATAACTCTCGATCGCGACTTATAACAAGCGATCGCGACTTATAACTCTCGATCGGGACTTATAACTCGCGATTGCGAAATATAACTCGCGATCGCGACTTACAACTCGCGATCGAGGCTAATAACTCTCGATCGTGAGTTATAACTCGCGATCGCGACTGATAACTCGCGAACGCAACTTATAACTCGCGATCGCTACTTATAACTCGCGATCGCAACTTATAACTCGCGATCGCGACAAATAACTCTCCATCGCGACTTATAACTCTCGATCGCAACTTATAACTAGCGATCGCGACTTACAACTCACGATTGCAAGTTGTAACTCACGATCGCAACTTATAACTCGCAATCGCGACTTATAACTCGCAATCGCAACTTATAACTGTCGACCGCGAGTGGAACTCTCGATCGCAAATTTCAACTCTCGATCGCGACTTATAACAAGCGATCGCAACTAACAACTCGCGATCGCGACATATAACTCGCGATCGCAACTAATAACTCTCGATCGCGACTTATAACAAGCGATCGCGAAATATAACTCGTGATCGCGACTTACATCTCGCGATCGAGACTAATAACTCTCGACCGTGAGTTATAACTCGCGAACGCAACTTATAACTCGCGATCGCGACTTATAACTCGCGATCGCAACTAATAACTCTCGGTCGCGAATTATAACAAGCGATCGCGACTTATAACTCACGATCGGGACTTATAACTCGCGATCGCGAAATATAACCCGCGATCGCGACTTACAACTCGAGATCGAAACAAATAACTGTCAATAGTGACTTACAACTCGCGATCGCGACTTATAACTCGCAATCGCAACTTATAAGTCGCGATCGCAACTTATAACTCTCGATCGCGACCTATAACTAGCGATCGCGAGTTGTTATTCACGATTGCAAGTTATAACTCGCGATCTCAACTTATAACTCGCGATCGCAACTTATAACTCTCGATCCCAACCTATAAGTCGCCATCGCAACTCATAACTCTCGATCGCGAGTTATAACTCGCGATCGCGACTTATAACTCGCGTTCGCAACTTATAACTCGCGATCGCGACTTATAACTCGCGATCGCGACTTATAACTCGCGATCGAAACTATTAAGTCCCGATCGAGACTTATAACTTGAGATCGCGACTTATAAGTCACGATTGCAAGTTATAACTCTCGATCGCAACTTATACCTCGCGATCGCAACTTATAACACTTTATTGCGACTTATAACTCTCGATCGCAACTTATAACTCTCGATGGCGACTGATAACTCTCGATCGAAACTTATATAACTCCCGATCGCGACTTCACAAGTTATAACTGTCGATTGCAACTTATAACTCGAAAATCGCGACTCATAACTCACAATCGCAACTTATAACTCTCGATCGCAACTTATACCTCGCGATCGCAACTTATAACACTTTATCGCGACTTATAACTCTCGATCGCAACTTATAACTCTCGATGGCGACTGATAACTCTCGACCGAAACTTATAACTCCCGATCGCGACTTCACAAGTTATAACTCTCGATTGCAACTTATGACTCGCAATCGCGACTTATAACTCACAATCCCAACTTATAACTCTCGATCGCAACTTATAACTCGCAATCGTAACTTATAATTCTCGATCGCGACTTATAACTCGCGATCGCAACTAATAACTCTCGATCGCGACCGATAACTAGCGATCGCGACTTATAACTCACGATTGCCAGTTATAAGTCGCGATCGCAACTGATACCTCGCGATTTTAACTTGTAACTCTCCATCGCACCTTATAACTCGCGATCGCAACTTATAACTCTCGATTGCGACTTATAACTCGCGATTGCGACTTATAACTCTCGATCGCGACTTATAACTAACAATGGCGAATTATAACTCACGATTGCAAGTTATAACTCTGGATCGTGACTTATAACTCGCGATCGCAACTACTAACTCCCGATCGCGACTTTCTACTCTCGATCCCAACTTATAACTCCGGATAGCAACTTCTAACTCGCGATCGCAACTTATAACACTCGATCGCAACTCATAACTCGCGAAACTCACGATCGCAACTTATAACTCGCGATCGCAACTTATAACTTGAGATCGCAACTGATAAATCTCTATTGCAACTTATAACTCGCGATCGCAACTTGTAACTCTCGATCGCGAGTTATAACTCTCGATCGCGACTTATACCTCGCGATCGCAACTTATATTTCGCAATCGCGAGTTATAACTCGCGATAGCGACTTATACCTCGCGATCGCAACTAATAACTCTCGATCGCAGCTTAAAACTCGGGATCGCGACTTATAACTCCCCATCGCAACTTATAACTCTCGATCGCGACTTATAACTCGCGATTGCGACTTATAACTGGCGATCGCAACTTATAACTCGCGATCGCAACTTATAACTCGCGATCGCAACTTAAAACTCTCGATCGCAACTTATAACTCATGATCGCAACCTATAACTCTCGATCGGGAGTTATAACTCTCGATCGCGACTTTTAACTCGCGATCGCGACTTATAACTCACGATTGCAACTTGTAACTCGCGATCGATATAGTTGATCGCGACTTTTAGCTCTGGATCGCGACTTAAAACTTTCGATCGCAACTTAATATATAGATTTAGGCCAGCGTAAAAGCGTAGCTCCTGGGCCAGGTTGTTCAGAGCCCGAGTAAGCTATCCCAGGGAAAGGTAGAATTTTGATTTGAGTTTTCAACTTGGCGGTGAGGTTTTTTGTATATTGTTTAGCCTTCTGTTACGAAAAATTGTCTAAGTCTAGTTCTAGAACAATCTAGAACCGGAAGTCATTCAGCCGTGAGCAATTTGTTTAGCTGGTTTTGTTTACTCAGATTAGAAACTGTGTCAAACTACTTAATTTAGTTCCAAATCACAAGTTTCTAGAACTTTAAGCCTCGTGTATATTAGAGCGAGAGGCTCTTCTGTAAGTGAGATTGATTCAAATTTGAAGAAGCTTAGTGCTGTAAATTCGCGAAGTTACCTTACGGAAATAAATTAGTTTGTTGCAGGAGCTGGCTCCTGTTTGTTGCTGTTACCAGCGATCCTGAGTTCTGTTTTTATTTATTTTTATTCATTTAACGTTTCTTTATACACGGTTAAAAATCATCAGGTAATACTAATATTTAAAGTTATATATATATATAAAAAATTAATACTAATAAACTACTAATAAACAGTCCATGCTAAATACTAATTAATAAAAATTGAAGTAGTAAATCCTAATTTAAATATTAAACTAATCCTGTTTTCCATGGATGCCGTGTCTAACTTTGCTTTTAAACTGATTAAAGGATTTTATCATCGTGAGATTGCAGGGTAGGCTGTTCCAGAGAGTTGCACCACTGTAACTAAAGCTATTTTTCATATAGTTAGTTCGTAGATGAGGTACAACCAGTTTGTTTTCGGAATCCCTTAAAGAATAGCGCATTCCACTACGTTTTAGAAATTTAGACGATAGGTATTCAGGAACTAAGCCATTTAAAGATTTATATATCATTAAGGCTTTCTGAATTTGACGCTGGGTACACAAATCTTTCCAACCCAGTTGTCGTATTAGACCTTTGGCATCAGTATCATAACTAGAAGAAGTTAACATGCGAGCGGCGCGGTTCTGAAGCTTTTGTAACCTGTCCGACAAAGTTTTACCGCAATTACCCCAGACAAGATTGCAGTAGTCAAAATGAGGTTGAATTAGAGCACTGTATATATAAAGCAGTGTAGCTGGTGGAACAAAAGGCCTAACTCGTTTTATGGCACCAATCCCAGAAGCAATCTTTTTAGACAATTTATCAATATGGGTTTGCCAAGTTAGGTTTTCGTCGATCAACACACCGAGCGATTTGACTGAGGAGACACGATTTATTGGAACATTATTAATTGAGAGCTCAAGTGTATCTGGAAGGGTACTCAATCTTTGTCTGGAACCAATCAACATAAAGTCAGTTTTAGTCGCGTTTAAAGTAAGTTTAAAGTAAGTCTGGAAACAACCCTGCTCTTCAAAGATACTCGTAACAGTAAAGAAGGAAAAGTTATAATTCGGTTAACTTTTAATCCTGGGTTAGCATTAACCGCCTTCCAAACAATCCCACCCTGTTTTCAACGAGTTAACCTGACATGAGCCCGCAATCCAATCGAAAACCAGCACTTGGTCAGCGGTCAACTTAAAAAAAACGCTTGACCTCGATGAGCTGTAAAGTCGAGCCCGCGATATGGTCACATGATACTGGTCAGTGGATACCTTGTTTTGACAGATGTCAATTGATCATAACATGGATGCCCAATATCAAAGAAGTACATGGTAAAGCAAGGGTGCATATCTCTGTCAACCTATTATTTGGTGTATGGCCGCCATGTTGCGCGACTCTGTCGTCCTCGCCGTCGCCGTCGTGCGTACGCGCCCACGAGCAATACCGCTAGCCATGATAACCATGAGAAAATCAACTCATGGGTTTCCTTTTCTTTCCTATATTAGTATGGGGCTCCGCTTGGCGGCCCTTCGGGCCGCCGGAACTCCGCCATAACTCCGCCATAACTCGCGACTTCTAACTTCGCAACTTAATTTCTTCTGTGCAGCGCTTACTGTCCGAAACAATGTAATATGGCGGCTGAAATCCGCAATTGCAGTAGAACCTCGGTAACTCGAACTCTGAAGGGAAGCGAAAAACAGTTCGAGTTAGCGGGGGTTCGAGTTATGGGGGTCGATTGAATATTCAACTTGCCACGTTAATAATTGATAGTTTGCTGATTTTTCAGCACTTCAGTATACAATGACAGCTAAACCACCGCATCGAATATGACTCATAAGATCGGGAAATGACTGTCAAATATGTGAACGGTCGGTTGCACTGATTAAAATCAAATTGCTGTGGTGTTAGTTTTGAGTGTTTTTACCGATTACAGGACAAGAAAAGCTAATGGGTCGACATCCCTGGTGAGTTACATGAACAAGAATCCGAGTTATCGGGCTAAATTTTTATCAAGGGAAACGAAATTTAGTTCGAGTTAGCGGGGAATTCGAGTTAACCGAGTTAAAGTGACTGAAAAGTAGGGTCAAATCCGTGAAAAATGGGACTAGGTTCAAGTTAGCGGGGAATTCGAGTTATCCGAGTGCGAGTTACCGAGGTTCTGCTCTACTTCGCTGTGACTTTTTTGTCGCCCTTTTTCCGATTTCATGCCAAAGGAGCTCTTCCAAATTACATTCCTAATTTACGTAGCGGCAATGGAAATCGAGAGGCCTTGATAGACGGTTACTTCTGTCTTGGTTTTTTTTAGCTACTGGGAAGTGCTCTCATTTCTGCTGGTATGTCATGCCATTCGATTAACTTTAAGGCACCTCAAAAGGATCCTCAGAATTCGTGGACTACGCCGGATGAATATCCGTTCAAATATCAAGCCGGGCAAGGAGATTCTCGCCCATATCAACTTTCTTTTCTGTCGTAAGTTCTTGCACGTTTAGAGATACGCCACAATCGCGTTTTAGGTGCAGCGATCCCAACCAATGCTTACCTAACTTTTTAAAGACGCTACTTTTAGCCATCCCCGAAATGCACACAAGTGTATTTCACTTGTGGAAAACTATCGATTTGAAACACTGTTTGGGTTGGAGATTCTCGCCCATATCAACTTTCTTTTCTCTCGTAAGTTCTCGCGCATTTAGAGATGCGCCACACTCGAGTTTTAGGTGCGGGGATCCCAACCAATACTTACTTAACCTTTTAAAGATGCTACTTTTAGCCCTCCCCAAAATTTACACACGTGTATTTCACTTATGGACGTCTATCGATTTGGAGAGTGCTTGGGTAAGAGATTCTCGCCCCTATCAACTTTCTTTTCTCTTGTAAGTTCTCCCGCTTATAGAGATGCGCCACACACGCGTTTAAGGTGCGAGGATCCCAACCAATGCTTACCTAACCTTTAAAAGATGCTACTTTTAGTTCTCCCCCAAATCCACACACGTGTATTTCACTTGTGGAAGTCTATCGTTTTGGACAGTGTTTGGGTGAGAGATTCTCGCCCTTATCAACTTTCTTTTCTCTCGCAAGTTCTCGCGCGCTTAGAGATGCGCCAAAATTGCATTTTAAGTGCACGGATCCTAACCAATGCTTACCTAACTTTTTAAAGATCCTACTTTTAGTCCTCTACCAAATCTACACACGTGTATTTCACTTGTGGAAGTGTTTCGATTTGGACAGTGCTTCGGTGAGAGATTCTCGCCCATATCAACTTTCTTTTCTTTAGTAAGTTCTCGCGCGTTTAGAGATGCGCCACACTCGCGTTTTAGGTTCGGGGATCCCAACCAATGCTTGCCTAACTGTTAAAAGATGCTACTTTTAGCCCTCGCCCAAATCTACACACGTGTATTTCATTTGTGGAAGTCTATCGTTTTGGACAGTGCTTGGGTGAGAGATTCTCGCCCTTATCAACTTTCTTCTCTCTCGCAAGTTCTCGCGCGCTTAGAGATGGGCCAAAATCGCATTTTAAGTGCACGGATCTAAACCCATGCTTACCTAACTTTTTAAGAATGGCTGACTGTTAGGATCGAGAAACGCCGGTCAACGACCTATTTGAGAAATCGCTCATATTTTGCCCAAAGATACCCTTAGGTGACCTAATTCTAAAAATCATATTATAAGGTTCCAGCGAATTTTTATTTTTCAGAAATTCGCGAAAATTTGAAAGCGCGGTCAAAGTGCGGTTTTTCGTTTAATAAAATGACCGAAATAAGGTGCGTGGACGAAGCGCTGCTAAAGTCTTAAAATAAATTAAATTGACTTCAAACTTTACACAAATGTGGAACAACCACTCTAATTTATTCCTTGTTTTAAACTAATCTCAGATATCTTGATATAGTGGTTTTCCAAACCATTTTAAAAACACTTATGAAGCGTGTGAAAAATAACGACAAAATATAGGTCATGTTTAACAGCATAAAAATGCACCTGGTACCTCACTTTCCGATTATTTTACTTTACAGCCTTAAAATATCATTATTAAACATATACCATGCCAAGTTTCATGCTCGAACTCGCAGTATTTCCCTTTGAGAAAAACGAAAATCTATGTCAACGTGTTGGGCGCAAATAACACAACAGTTATACACGAACAATAGACAAATCAATTTCAAAAGCGAAAGTAAAAGGCTATCACTAATCAATCAATTCAATCAATTAAGCAATTCACTGCTATCAGTAGAAACATAATGTCCTCATAATGTCCACTACATAAAAACTGTTTTTAGACGTTTTCGATCAAAACATAGCGCGTTAACTCTGCTTAATTTCCTGTCCGCGTCATGTCTAGTTTGTCATCCCGTGTATTTCTTAATGTCAACAACACTGTGAATGGTTCTCATAACAAACGCACAGAGGTTTCCTGGAACCTCGATGTTTTCGATTCACCAAAACGCTTTAAGTTCGTCAAGACACAATAATGGGTCAACTTGGAATGCTGTTTAGCATTAAGGACGTTAAAGGACTGTAAATTAATCGAGTTGAAACATCTTGAGGCAAATCAAAATCGCGCCCTCATTCTAATTGCTAAACAGCCGATCTCCGTTCAAGTTCAAGAAGTCGAGAGGTTAATTCGGCAATGTATCACCGGTACAACAACAAAATCAAACCGAGGTCATCAAAAGTGTAAGTTTAAAAGTGTAGTGGCAAGTTCGAAGTAAATTTCGCCTATATAAATTGGAAACAAGAAGTGAAACGGTCTGACCCGAAACAAATAAACGAAATATTAATACGACTAATTTAATCCGAAAATGTTGCAGAAAACATACCTAAAAGCCGTCGATTCCCCTCAATACCACTCCACATTGCCTTAAAGAGGCCAAGCTTTCTGCTGTAAGAATCAGGGGCCTCATGAATCTGTTTTTATTATATTGGCAACCATGCTGCATGGCTGATAGTCGAGACTCAGTAAAAGTTGTCACACAACCGTACGAGCAGCCCAGTCACGCTTTCACTGCTTTCGCGAAAATGTTCAACATTTCGCAATTACAAGTTTAATTGCATGGTTACTATCCATGGAAACATCAGCTGACGCTTCCTCGGTCACACCCGTTGATACTGGCACTGATGTTAAGGTCGCAGTATTCGTACCTCTTTACAAAATGACCTGAAGTCTCCTTCAGAGAACGAGGCTTCCAGCAGAAATAAACAAAGAGCGATGTCTGACTAAATTGCAAAAGAAACCCCTGCCCATCAGCATGTTCACAAAGCTAAATAGTATCATTGTAACAGCATCAGTTCATTAGAATAACACAGAGGACTATTAGGGTAAGGCGTAGGGACAATTTGCAGTCCTTCCACCAGTGGTTCACTATCACTCTTCTCGGTTGAGCTTTGCGAGTTGACTGACTTGACTCGTGGCTCCCGGCCACGCCCATCTAGTAGTATGTCACCACCCCAGTACGTGAGTATGTGTCGAAAGAAAACTTCAGATTCTATCAAATACGATTAGCATTACAACCAGACCGATTGCGTGTTGGACAACGCTGAATTACAATGTGCAACAGGCTTTTCCGGTTTAACTGTTTTTCCACCTGTCCACGGTCAATGCAATATGCGCGCCAACAGGTATCTGACTCAGTGGAGCTAAACTCAAAATTATTTTGCTTAGTGATCCTTCGACAATCATCTGGTGTTTCAGTGTTGGCGTTAAGAGCTAGAGACCACTTAATCTTCCACGGCATACAGATATTCGAAATTTCCGGGAGTACCCCCCCCCCCCCCCTTCACCGACTGTAGCTACAACTAAAAGCCATTCAAGAACAAGAAATATTTGCTCCTGGATAGGACAGCTTTAAAAAGCGCATTTCAATCTACTGTCACTACTTTAAACTTGTAATTGCGAAATGTTGAACATTTTCGCGAAAGCAGTGAAAGCGTGACTGGGCTGCTCGTACGGTTGTGTGACAACTTTTACTGAGTCTCGACTATCAGCCATGCAGCATGGTTGCCGATATAATAAAAACAGATTCATGAGGCCCCTGATTCTTACAGCAGAAAGCTTGGCCTCTTTAAGGCAATGTGGAGTGGTATTGAGGGGAATCGACGGCTTTTAAGTATGTTTTCTGCAACATTTTCGGATTAAATTAGCCGTATTAATATTTCGTTTATTTGTTTCGGGTCAGACCGTTTCACTTCTTGTTTCCAATTCATATAGTCGAAATTTATTTCGAACTTGCCACTACACTTTTAAACTTAAACTTTTGATGACCTCGGTTTGATTTTGTTGTTGTACCGGTGATACATTGCCGAATTAACCTCTCGACTTCTTGAACTTGAACGGAGATCGGCTGTTTAGCAATTAGAGTAAGGGCGCGATTTTGATTTGCCTCAAGATATTTCAACTCGATTAATTTACAGTCCTTTAACGTCCTTAATGCTAAACAGCATTCCAAGTTGACCCATTATTGTGTCTTGACGAACTTAAAGCGTTTTGGTGAATCGAAAACATCGAGGTTCCAGGAAACCTCTGTGCGTTTGTTATGAGAACCATTCACAGTGTTGTTGACATTAAGAAATACATGGGATGACAAACTAGACATGACGGCGGACAGGAAATTAAACAAAGATCGAAAACGTCTAAAAACAGTTTTTATGTATTGGACATTATGAGGACATTATGTTTCTACTGATAGCAGTGAATTGCTTAATTGATTGAATTGATTAATGATAGCCTTTTACTTTCGTTATTGAAATTGATTTGTCTCTTGTTTGTGTATAATTGTTGTGTCATTTGCGCCCAACACGTTGACATAGATTTTCGTTTTTCTCAAAGGGAAATACTGCGAGTTCGAGCATGAAACTTGGCATGGTATATGTCTAATAATGATATTTTAAGGCTGTAAAGTAAAATAATCGGAAAGTGAGGTACCAGGTGCATTTTTATGCTGTTAAACATGACCTATATTTTGTCGTTATTTTTCACACGCTTCATAGGTGTTTTTAAAATGGTTTGGAAAACCACTATATCAAAATATCTGAGATTAGTTTAAAACAAGGAATAAATTAGAGTGGTTGTTCCACATTTGTGTAAAGTTTGAAGTCAATTTAATTTATTTTAAGACTTTAGCAGCGCTTCGTCCTCGCACCTTATTTCGGTCATTTTATTACACGAAAAACCGCACTTTGACCGCGCTTTCAAATTTTCGCGAATTTCTGAAAAATAAAAATTCGCTGGAACCTTATAATATGATTTTTAGAATTAGGTCACCTAAGGGTATCTTTGGGCAAAATATGAGCGATTTGCCAAATGGGTCGTTGACCGGCGTTTCTCGATCCTAACAGTCAGTCATTCTTAAAGGTGCTACTTTTAGCCCTCCCCAAAATCTACACACGTGTATTTCACTTGTGGAAGTCTATCGATTTGGACAGTGCTTGGGTGAGAGATTCTCGGCCATATCAACTTTCTTTTCTCTCGTAAGTTCTCGTACGTTTAGAGATGCGTCACACTCGCGTTTTAAAGAGCGGAGATCTCAACCAATGCTTACTTAACTTTTTGAAGAAGCTACTTTTAGCCCTCCTTCAAATCTACATACGTGTATTTTACTTTTTGAAGTCTGTCGCTTCGGACAATGTTTGGGTTAAAGATCCTCGCCCATTTATATCTTTTTTTCACTCGCGTGTTTTCGCACGTTTAGCGATACGGCACACCCATGTTTTTTTTTGTGTGGATCACAAACTATGCTTACGGGGCTCTTGAAAAATCCTAGTTTTGGTCCTCTCCCAAATCTACACAATTGTATTTCACTTGTGGAAGTCTATCGATTTGGACAGTGCTTGGGTTAGATATTCTTTCCCATGTCAAGTTTCTCTCCTCCCGCGTGTTCTCGCGCGTTAAGCGAGGCAGCACACTCGCGCTGTAGATGTGGGGATCCCAAACTTTGCTTACCTCGTTTTTTAAAAATGTTAGTTTTAGCCCTCTCTCAAATCTCCAACGTGTATTTCACTTATGGAAGTCTATCGATTTGAACAGTGCTTGTATGAATATTTTTAACGATGTCAATTTACTTTTCCCCTGTCATTTCTCGCGCGTTTAGGTATGCGGCACACTCGAACTTTTGGTGTCAAGACCTTCAACTATGCTCACCGGGCTTTTTAAAGATGCACGTTTTGGCCCTCTCTTAAATTTACACGTGTGTATTTTATACTTATGTAAGTCTTTCGATTTGGACAGTGCTTGGGTAAGAGATTCTCGCCCATATAAAATTTCCTTTCTCTTGTAAGTTCTCGCGCATTTAGAGATGCGCCGCACTCGCGTTTTTGGGGTGGGGATCCCAAAGTATGCTTAGAGGCCTCTTTAAAAATGCTGGATTTGGCCCTCCCCCAAATCTACACACGTGTATTTCACTTGTGGAAGTCTGTTGCTTTGGACAATGCTTGGCATGGAGATTCTCGGCCATTAATATTTTTCTCTCGCGTGTTTTCTCGTGTTGAGAGATGCACCACACTCGCGATTTTGATGTCGTGATCTCAAACTATGCTTACTGAACTTTTTAAAGACGCTACATTTGGCCCTTTCTCAAATCTACAGACGTGTGGAAGTCTAACCCTTTGAACAATTCCTGGGTTAAAGATTCTCGCCCATTTATATCTTTTCTTCACCCGCGCGTTTTCGCGCGTTTAGCGATGCGGCACACTCGCGTTTTTTGTGTGGGGAACCCAAACTATGCTTACGGGGCTCTTTAAAAATGCTAGTTTTGGCCCTCCACCAAATCTACACAAACGTATTTCACTTGTGTAAGTCTATCGATTTGGACAGTGCTTAGGTTGGAGATTCTAGTCCATATCAACTTTCTTTTCTCTCGTAGATTTTGGCGCGTTTAGAGATGCGCCATACTCGCGTTTTAGGTGTGCGGATCTTAATCAATGCTTACTTATTTTTTAAGATGCTACTTTTAACCCTCCCCCAAATCTACACACGTGTTTTACTTCTGAAGGTCTCTCGTTTTGGACAGTGTTTGGGTTAAAGATTCTCGCCCATTTATATCTCTTTTTTGCTGGCGTGTTTTCGCGCGTTTAGTGATACGGGACACTCGCGTTTTTTGTGTGGCGATCCCAAAGTATGCCTACGGGGCTCTTTCAAAATGCTAGTTTTGGCCCTCTCCCAAATCTACGCAATTGTATTTCACTTGTGGAAGTCTATCGATTTGGACAGTGCTTGGGTTAGATATTCTTTCCCATGTCAAGTTTCTTTTCTTCCGCGTGTTCTCGCACGCTAAGCAAGGCGGCACACTCGCGTTTTAGATGTGGGGATTCCAAACTTTGCTTACCTCGTTTTTTAAAGATGCTAGTTTTAACCCTCTTTCAAATCTCCAACGTGTATTTCACTTGTGGAAGTGTATCGATTTGAACAGTGCTTGGAGGGATATTTTTAACGATGTCAATTTCCTTTTTCCTTGTCTTTTCTCGCGCGTTTAGCTACGTGGCACACTTGAACTTTTGGTATCTGGATCCTAACTTATGCTCACTGGGCTTTTTAAAGATGCTAGTTTTGGCCCTCTCTTAAATTTACACGTGTATTCTTTACTTGTGTGAGTCCTTTGATTTGGACAGTGCTTGGGTACGAGATTCTCGCCCATATCAAATTTCTTTTCTCTCGTAACTTCTCGCGCGTTTAGAGATGCGCCACACTCGCGTTTTTGGTGCCACATTTGGCCGTTTCTCAAATCTACACACGTGTAAATCACTTGTGGAAGTCTAACGCTTTAAACAATGTTTCATTTAAAGATTCTTTCCCATTTATATATTTTTTTCACCCGCGTGGTTTCGCGCGTTTAGCGATGCGGCACACTCGCGTTTTTGGTGTGGGGAACCCAAACTATGCTTATGGGGCTCTTTAAAAATGCTAGTTTTGGCCCTCCACCAAATCTACACAAACGTATTTCACTTGTGTAAGTCTATCGATTTGGACAGTGCTTAGGTTGGAGATTCTCGCCCATATCAACTTTCTTTTCTCTCGTAAGTTCTCGTGCGTTTAGAGAAGCTCCACACTCGCGTTTTAAGTGCGGGGATCCCAACTAATGCTTACCTAACTTTTTAGAGATGCTACTTTTTGCCCTCCCCCAAATCTTCACACGTTTATTTAACTTGTGGAAGTCTATCGAGTTGGGCTGTGCTTGGGTTGGAGATTCCCAACCATATCAACTTTCTTTTCACTAGTAAGTTCTCGCGCGTTAAGAGATGCGCCACACTCGAGTCTTAGGTGCAGGAATCCCAACCAATGCTCACCTAACTTTTAAGAGATGCCACTTTTAGCCCTTTTCCAAATCTACACACGTGTATTTTTCTTGTGGAAGCCTATCGATTTGGACAGTGCTTGGGTGAGAGATTTTCGCCCATATCAACTTTCTTTTCTCCAGTAAGTTCTCGCAAGTTTAGAGATGCGCCACACTCGCGGTTTTGGTGTCAGGATGCCAAATTATGCTTACTAGACTTTTTAAAGATTTGGTCCGTTCTCAAATCTACACACGTGTATTTAACTTGTGTAGGTCTATCGATTTGGACAGTGTTTGGGTGAGAGATTCTCGCCCTTATCAACTTTCTTTTCTCTCGTAAGTTCTCGTGCGTTTAGAGATGCGCCACACTCGCGTTTAAGGTGCGGTGATCCCAACCAATACTTACCTAAGTTTTCAAAAGTGCTACTTTTAGCCCTCCCTTAAAGCTACACACGTGTATTTAACTTGTGGAAGTTTATCGATTTGGACAGTGCTTGGGTAAGAGATTCTCGCCCATATCAACTTTCTTTTCTCTTGTAAGTTCTCGCGCGTTTAAAGATGCGCCACACTTGCGTTTTAGGTGCGGAAATCCCAACCAATGCTTACCTAACTTTTTAAAGATGCTACTTTTAGTTCTCCCCAAAATCTACACACGTGTATTTCGCTTGTGGAAGTCTATCGATTTGGACAGTGCTTGGGTGAGAGATTCTCGCCTATATCAACTTTCTTTTCGCTAGTAAGTTCTCGCGCGTTTAGAGATGCGGCACACTCGCGATTTCCGTGTCGGCATCTCAAACTATGATTACTGAACTTTTTGAAGATGCTAGCCGATTTGGCCGTTTCTTAAATTTACACACGTGTATTTTACTTGTGTAAGTGTATCGATTTGGACAGTGTTTAGGTTGGAGATTCTCGCCCACATCAACTTCCTTTTCTCTCGTAGGTTTTCGCGCGTTTAGAGATGCGCTATACTCGCGTTTTAGGGGAGGGAATCCCAACCAATGCTTACCTAACTTTTTAAAGATACTACGTTTAGCCCTCTTCAAAATGTACACACGTGTATTTCACTTTGGAAGTCTATTGATTTGCACAGTACTTGGCTAAGAGATTCTCGCCTATATCAACTTTCTTTTCGTTAGTAAGTTCTCGCGCGTTTAGAGATACGCTGCATTCGTGGTTTTGGTGTCGGGATGTTTACTGGACTTTTTTAAAGGCGCTAGATTTGATCCTTTCTTAAATCTACACACGTGTATTACACTTGTGAAAGTCTGTCGCTTTGGAGAATGCCTGGGTTAAAGATTCTTGCCCATTTTCATTTTTTTCCTCGCGTGTTTTCGCGCGTTTAGAGATGCGCCACACTCGCGATTTAGGTGTCGGCATCTCAAACTATGTTAACTGGACTTTTTGAAGATTCTAGATTTGGCCCATTCTCAAATCGACACACGTGTATTTCACTTGTGGAAGTCTATCGATTTGGACCATGTTTGGGTTGGAGATTGTAGCTTGATCAACTTTCTTTTCTCTCATAAGTTCTTGCGCGTTTTGTGATGCGCCACACTCGCGTTTTTGGTGCGGGGATGCCAACCAATGCGTACTTAACTTTTTAAAGATGCTGCTTTTATTCTTCCCCCAAATCTACACAAGTGTATTTCACTTGTGGAAGTCTTTCGATTTGGATAGTGCTCCAGTGAGAGATTCTCGCCCATATCAACTTTCTTTTCTCTCGTAAGTTCTCGTGCGTTTAGAGATGCGCCACACTCGCGTTTTACGTGAGGGGACCGAAACCAATGCTTACCTTACTTTTTAAAGTTGCTACTTTTAGCCCTTCTTTAAATTTACACACGTGTATTTGATTTGTGGATTTGGACATTGTTTGGGTTGGAGATTCTCCCCCATATCAACTTTCTTTGCTCTCGTAAGTTCCTGCGCGTTTAGAGATGCGCCACTTCCACGTTTTAGGTGTGGGAATCCGAATTAATGCTTACGTAACTTTTTAAAGATGCTACTTTTAGCCCTCCCCAAATCTACACACGTGTATTTCACTTGTGGAAGTCTATCGATTTGGACAGTGCTTGGGTAAAAGATTGTCGCCCCAATCGACTTTCTTTTCTGTTGTAGATTCTCGCGCGTCTAGAGATGCGCCACACTCGCGATTTAGGTACGGGAATCCAAACGAATGCTTACCTAACTTTTTAAAGATGCTACTTTTAGCCTTCCCCCAAATCTACACAAATGTATATCACCTATGGAACTCCGTCGATTTGGATAATGCTTGGGTAAGAGATTCTCGCCCGTATCAACTTTTTTCTCTAGTAAGTTCTTGCGCGTTTAGAGATGCGCCACACTTGTGTTTCAGGTGTGGGGATCCCAACCAATGCTTACCTTACTTTTTAAAGATGCTACTTTTAGCTTTCCTCCAAATCTACACACGTGTATTTGATTTGTGAAAGTCTATCGATTTGGACAGTGTTTGGGTTGGAGATTCTCCCCCATATCAATTTTCTTTTCTGTTGTAAGTTTTCGCCCGTTCAGAGATGCACCACACTCGTGTTTTAGGTGCAGGAATCCCAACTAATACTTACCAAACTTTTTAAAGATGCTACTTTTAGCCCTCCCTTAAATCTACACACGTTTATTTCACTTATGGAGGTCTATCGATTTGGACAGTGCTTTGGTGAGAGATTCTCGCCCTTATCAACTTTCTTTATTGTTGTAAGTTTTCGTGCGTTTAGATATGCGCCACACTCAAGTTTCAGGTGCGGCAATCCCAACCAATGCTTACCCAACTCTTTGAAGATGCTACTTTTAGCCCTCCTCCAAATCTATACAGGTGTATACCACTTGTGGAAGTCTATCGATTTGGACAATGCTTGGGTAAGAGATTCTCGCCCGTATCAACTTTCTTTTCTCTCTTAAGTTCTCGCGCGCTTAGAGATGCGCCACACTCGCGGTTTTGGCGTCGCCATTTTAAACTATGCTTACTGGACAAGATGCTAGATTTAGCCCTTTCTCGAATCTACACACGTGTATTTCACTTGTGGTAGTCTCTCGCTTAGGACAATGCTTGGGTTGGAGATTCTCACCCAGTTATTTTTTTTTCTCGCGCGTTTTTTGCGCGTTTAGAGATGCGCCACACTCGCGATTTCGGTATCGGCATCTCAAACTGTGCTTAGTGGACTTTTTGAGGATGCTAGATTTGGCCCTTTCTCAAACGTGTATTTCAATTGTGGAAGTCTATCGATTTGGACAGTGTTTAGGCTGGAGATTCTGGCTTATATCAACTTTCTTTTCTCTCGTAAGTTTTCGTGCGTTTAGAGATGCGCCACACTCGGGCTTTAGGTGCAGGGATCTCAACAAATGTCTACGTGACTTTTCAAAGGTGCTACTTTTAGCCCTTCTTCAAGTCTACACACGTGTGTTTCACTTGTTGAAGTCTATTGATTTGGACAGTACTTGGGTAAGAGATTCGCGTCTATATTAACTTTGTTTTCGCTAGTAAGTTCTTGCGCGTTTAGAGGTGCGCCACACTCGCGGTTTTGGTGTCTTGATCTTAAACTATGTTTACTGGACTTTTCCAGATGCTAGATTTGGCCCTTTCTCAAATCTACGCACTTGTATTTCATTTATGGAAGTCTGTCGCTTTGGACAATGCCTTGGTTAAAGATTTTCACCCATTTATACCTTTATATTACTAGCGTGTTCTCGCGTGTTTAGCAATGCGTAAGTTTTCGCGCGTTTAGAGGTGTGCAACACTCGCGTTTTTGGTGTGAGGATCCCAAAGTATGCTTACGGGGCTCTTTAAAAATGCTAGTTTTGGCCCTCCCCTAAATTTACATAAACGTATTTGGAATTCTATCGATTTGGACAGTGCTTAGGTTGGAGATTCTCGTTTAAATCAACTTTCTTTTCTCTCGAAAGTTCTCGCGCGTTTAGAGATGCGCCACTCTCGTTTTAAGCGCGGGGATTCTCAACAATGCTTACCTAACTTTTTAAAGATGCTACTTTTAGCCCTCTCCCAAATCTACACACGTGTATTTCACTTGTTGAAGTCTATCGATTTGGACAGTGCTCAAAGTCGCCGAGACCGGCCGGTGATTTTTACCATCTTTGGCTCGATTTCCAGGAATTTGGGCGATATTTCCGAGTCCCAGGGACTTTAAACTAATTCGAGAAGACTTTACTTTTCAGTGAATTGGGAAGGGGGGGAGGGGGGGGGGAATTTTTGAACGCTTGGTTATGAGCAGTCTGGCCGAAATGTAGCTACTTAGTGACTAGAAAGTCGCCGAGATCGGGCTCCGCGCAGCATGATTTTCACCAACTTTGGGTCAATTGCCAGGATTTTGGGCGATATTTTCGAGTCCCAGGGACTCTAAACTAATTCGAGAAGGCTTTGGTTTCCAGTGAAATGGACAGAGGAAAAATTTTTGAACGCTTGGTTACGAGCTGTCTGGCCGAAATATAGCCACTTAGTGACTAGAAAGTCGCCGAGACTGGGCTACGCGCAGCGTGATTTCGACCAACTTTAGGTCCATTTCCAGGAACTTGGTTAATATTTCCGAGTCCCACGGACTCTAAACTAATTCGAAAAACACGCGAGTGGAAACAAGATATAAATGGGCGAGAATCTTTAACCCAGGCATTGTCAAAAGCGACAGACTTCCACAAGTCAAATACACGTGTGTAGATTTGAGAAAGGGCCAAATCTAGCATCTTTAAAAAGTCCAGTAAACATAGTTTCAGATCTCGAATCCAAAACCGCGAGTGCGGCGCATCTCTAAACGCGCGAGAACTCACTATCAAAAACCAAGTTGATATAGGGGAGAATCTCTTACCCAAGCACTGTCCAAATCAATAGACTTCCACAAGTGAAATACAAGTGTGTAGATTTAGGGGAGGGCTAAAAATAGCATCTCGAAAAAGTTAGGTAAGCATTGGTTGGGATCCCCGCCCCTAAAACGCGAGTGTGACCCATCTCTAAACGCACAAAACTTACGAGAGAAAAAAAAAGTTGATGTGGGGGAGAATCTCCAACCTAAACACTGTCCAAATCGATAGACTTCCACAAGTGAAATACATGTGTGTAGATTTGAGAATGGGCCAAATCTAACATCTTCAAAACGTCCAGTGAGCATAGTTTGAGATGCCGACACCGAAATCGCAAGTGCGAAGCCTCTCTAAACGTGCGAAAACACGCGAGAGAAAAAAAATATAAATGGGCGAGAATCTCCAACCCAAGCATTGTTTAAAGTCGCAGACTACCACAAGTAAAATACACGTGTGTAGATTTAACAAAGGACCAAAACTAGCATCTTTGAAAAGTCCAGTAAGCATAGTTTGTGATCCCGACACCAAAACCCCGAGTGGGCCGCATCTCTAAACGCGCGAGAACTTACTATAGAAAAGAAAGCTAATATGGGCGAGAATCTCTAACCCAAGCACTGTCCAAATCGATAGACTTCCACAAGTGAAATACACGTGTGTAGATTGGGGGAAGGGCTAAAAGTAGCATCTTTGAAAAGTTAGGTGAGCATTGGTTGGGATTCCCGCACCTAAAACGCGAGTGTGGCGCATCTCTAAACGCGCGAGAACTTACGAGAGAAAAGAAAGTTGCTATGGGCGCGAATCCCTTACCCAAGCACTGTCCAAATCGATAGACTTCTACAAGTGAAATACACGTGTGTAGATTTGGGAGAGGGATAAAAGTTGCAGTTTTAAAAAGTGAGGTAAGCACTGGTTCGGATCCCCGCACCTAAAACGCGAGTGTGGCGCATCTCTAAACGCGCGAGAACTTACGAGAGAAAAGAAAGTTTATATGGGCGAGAATCTCCAAACTAAGCACTGTCCAAATCGATAGACTTCTACAAATGAAATACACGTGTGTAGATTTGGGAGAGGGCTAAAAGTTACAGTTTTAAAAAGTTAGGTAAGCACTGGTTCGGATCCCCTGCACCTAAAACGCGAGTGTGGCGCATCTCTAAACGCGCCAGAACTTACGAGAGAAAAGAAAGTTTATATGGGCGAGAATCTCCAACCTAAGCACTGTCCAACGCGGTAGACTTCTACAAGTGAAATAAGTTTGTGTAGATTTGGTGGAGGGCCAAACTAGCTTTTTTAAAGAGCCCCGTAAGCATAGTTTGGGATCCCTACACCCAAGAGTGTGCCACATCGCTAAACGCGCGAAAACACGCGAGTACAAAAAAAAAAGGTATAAATGGGCGAGAATCTTTAACCCAGGCATTGTCTAAAGCGACAGACTTCCACAAGTGAAATACACGTGTGTAGATTTGAGAAGGGGCCAAATGTAGCATCTTTAAAAAGTCCAGTAAGCATAGTTTGAGATCACGACACCAAAATCGCGAGTGTATCGCATCTCTAATCGCGTGAAAACACGCGAGAGAAAAAAATATAAATGGGTGAGAATCTCCATCCCAAGCATTGTTGAAAGCGACAGACTTCCACAAGTGAAATACACGTGTGTAGATTTGAGAAGGGGCCAAATGTAGCATCTTTAAAAAGTCCAGTAAGCATAGTTTGAGATCACGACACCAAAATCGCGAGTGTATCGCATCTCTAATCGCGTGAAAACACGCGAGAGAAAAAAATATAAATGGGTGAGAATCTCCATCCCAAGCATTGTTGAAAGCGACAGACTTCCACAAGTGAAATACACGTGTGTAGATTTGGGGGAGGGCTAAATCTAGCATTTTTATAGAGTGCTGTAAGCATACTTTGGAATCCCCACACCAAAAACGCGAGTGTGGCGCATCTCTAAACGCGCGAGAACTTACGAGAGAAAAGAAAGTTTATATGGGCGAGAATCTCTTACCCAAGTTCTGTCCAAATCGAAAGACTCCAACAAGTTAAAATACACATGTGTAAATTTAAGAGGGCTAAAATTTAAGAGGGCCAAAACTTGCATCTTTAAAAAGCCCAGTGAGCATAGTTTAAGATCCCACCACTAAAAGTCTGAGTGTGCCGCATACCTAAACGCGCGAGAAAAGACAAGGGAAAAGTAAATTGACATCGTTAAAAATAACCACCCAAGTGCTGTTCAAATCGATAGACTTCCACAAGTGAAATACACGTTGGAGACTTGGAAGAGGGCTAAACCAGCATCTTTAAAAACGAGGTAAGCAAAGCCAAAACTAGCATTTTGAAAGAGCCCCGTAACATAGTTTGGGATCCCCACACAAAAAAAACGCGAGTGTGCCGATCGCTAAACGCGCGAAATCACGCGAGTAAAAAAAATATAAATGGGCGAGAATCTTTAACCCAAGCATTGTCCAAAGCGACAGACTTCCACAAGTGAAATACACGTGTGTAGATTTGTGGGAGGGCTAAAAGTAGCATCTTTAAAAGGTTAAGTAAGCATTGGTTAAGATCCCGCACCTAAACGCGAGTGTTGCGCATCTCTAAACGCGCGAGAACTTACTAGAGAAAAGAAAGTTGATATGGGCGAGAATCTCTCACCGAAGTACTGTCCAAATCGATAGACTTCCACAAGTGAAATACACGTGTGTAGATTTGTGGAAGGGCTAAAAGTAGCATCTTTAAAAAGTTAGGTGACCATTGGTTGGGATTCCCGCGAGTGTGGCGCATCTCTAAACGCGCCAGAACTTACGAGAGAAAAGAAAGTTTATATGGGCGAGAATCTCCAACCTAAGCACTGTCCAACGCGGTAGACTTCTACAAGTGAAATAAGTTTGTGTAGATTTGGTGGAGGGCCAAACTAGCTTTTTTAAAGAGCCCCGTAAGCATAGTTTGGGATCCCTACACCCAAGAGTGTGCCACATCGCTAAACGCGCGAAAACACGCGAGTACAAAAAAAAAAGGTATAAATGGGCGAGAATCTTTAACCCAGGCATTGTCTAAAGCGACAGACTTCCACAAGTGAAATACACGTGTGTAGATTTGAGAAGGGGCCAAATGTAGCATCTTTAAAAAGTCCAGTAAGCATAGTTTGAGATCACGACACCAAAATCGCGAGTGTATCGCATCTCTAATCGCGTGAAAACACGCGAGAGAAAAAAATATAAATGGGTGAGAATCTCCATCCCAAGCATTGTTGAAAGCGACAGACTTCCACAAGTGAAATACACGTGTGTAGATTTGAGAAGGGGCCAAATGTAGCATCTTTAAAAAGTCCAGTAAGCATAGTTTGAGATCACGACACCAAAATCGCGAGTGTATCGCATCTCTAATCGCGTGAAAACACGCGAGAGAAAAAAATATAAATGGGTGAGAATCTCCATCCCAAGCATTGTTGAAAGCGACAGACTTCCACAAGTGAAATACACGTGTGTAGATTTGAGAAGGGGCCAAATGTAGCATCTTTAAAAAGTCCAGTAAGCATAGTTTGAGATCACGACACCAAAATCGCGAGTGTATCGCATCTCTAATCGCGTGAAAACACGCGAGAGAAAAAAATATAAATGGGTGAGAATCTCCATCCCAAGCATTGTTGAAAGCGACAGACTTCCACAAGTGAAATACACGTGTGTAGATTTGAGAAGGGGCCAAATGTAGCATCTTTAAAAAGTCCAGTAAGCATAGTTTGAGATCACGACACCAAAATCGCGAGTGTATCGCATCTCTAATCGCGTGAAAACACGCGAGAGAAAAAAATATAAATGGGTGAGAATCTCCATCCCAAGCATTGTTGAAAGCGACAGACTTCCACAAGTGAAATACACGTGTGTAGATTTGGGGGAGGGCTAAATCTAGCATTTTTATAGAGTGCTGTAAGCATACTTTGGAATCCCCACACCAAAAACGCGAGTGTGGCGCATCTCTAAACGCGCGAGAACTTACGAGAGAAAAGAAAGTTTATATGGGCGAGAATCTCTTACCCAAGTTCTGTCCAAATCGAAAGACTCCAACAAGTTAAAATACACATGTGTAAATTTAAGAGGGCTAAAATTTAAGAGGGCCAAAACTTGCATCTTTAAAAAGCCCAGTGAGCATAGTTTAAGATCCCACCACTAAAAGTCTGAGTGTGCCGCATACCTAAACGCGCGAGAAAAGACAAGGGAAAAGTAAATTGACATCGTTAAAAATAACCACCCAAGTGCTGTTCAAATCGATAGACTTCCACAAGTGAAATACACGTTGGAGACTTGGAAGAGGGCTAAACCAGCATCTTTAAAAACGAGGTAAGCAAAGCCAAAACTAGCATTTTGAAAGAGCCCCGTAACATAGTTTGGGATCCCCACACAAAAAAAACGCGAGTGTGCCGATCGCTAAACGCGCGAAATCACGCGAGTAAAAAAAATATAAATGGGCGAGAATCTTTAACCCAAGCATTGTCCAAAGCGACAGACTTCCACAAGTGAAATACACGTGTGTAGATTTGTGGGAGGGCTAAAAGTAGCATCTTTAAAAGGTTAAGTAAGCATTGGTTAAGATCCCGCACCTAAACGCGAGTGTTGCGCATCTCTAAACGCGCGAGAACTTACTAGAGAAAAGAAAGTTGATATGGGCGAGAATCTCTCACCGAAGTACTGTCCAAATCGATAGACTTCCACAAGTGAAATACACGTGTGTAGATTTGTGGAAGGGCTAAAAGTAGCATCTTTAAAAAGTTAGGTGACCATTGGTTGGGATTCCCGCGAGTGTGGCGCATCTCTAAACGCGCGAGAACTTACAAGAGAAAAGAATGTTGATATGGGCGAGAATATCTTACCCCATGAGGGTACGCAAATGACTTCTACTCTAAGTATCTCTTCCTGGGTTTCTTTTTTTATTTTAATTTTTAAATTCTATGAGAACTCGGCTGTATTCCTCTAAGGCTGTGGGCGTCATTCGTAAAAACACTGAGTTCTCATAAATCGTTTAGAAATTCTTTGTTCCAGTTCAAATTTATGTTGCTGGCTCATGGGTGGGCACTTTATATTTAGACCGTGATGTAAGATACCTTAAACTATTTTTAGTGTTCATGATGCACTGCTACGTTAGTCTGCTTCACAAATATTTAACTGCTCTGCTCGAGTTTTTTAATTCAATGTGATTAAACGTTCTTAAAATGCGTTCCTGTTAAAAATGATGCAAAGTTGTCAATTTTAGTAATGTCAATTTGAAGAAAAGGACGTCCTGTTAGTACGTTCTTGTTACTTGATGAAAATTTTGCGGGGTTTGTTTTACCAGGGCGCTTCATGACGCCTCTTGGAATAAGCTATACCTTCCCTAGTTGAATCGTCATCAGTTTATCGTATGTTATTCAGGTTATTGATTGGAAGAATAATTATACTTTTGAACCTTAGTTCCTCTATTTTCAGGGGATGGGGGGTGGGCTCACTTCTTTTGGAGGTCGTTACTTACGGACTTTTACGATTCATTGCGTGTACAAGCCATTGGCCAAGCGATTGGGCAAGCTATTGGTAGCCGTGCATTGTCACCTAAAGCACTGACAACCTATCTTAACTCCATGTACTAAGTTTCTCCTCGCGCTTTTTTTTTTTTTTTTGCCCTCGGCTGTGTAATTGTGCGATATTTTCTACACAATAATTTCAATTGCCGAGCATGATAATACTGCACGTGTCTCCCACTGCCAATGACATACTCAGACAAGTATTCCAAATCATCTGGGTTTTTATTCCCAGGATCTGTTTTAGATTGATGCCAACCTCGTTCCCAGGGTCTCTCATCTTACCGTCCCCTGGAGCTCGCCCCAGGGGGCAGTAAGATGAGAGATTCTGGGAACGAGGTTGAGGCTGAACGTTCGCAGAAAAGTAATAAAAAAAGATAACATTGAGAGCTTGAGTCGTCTGTGGCTCCATGTACTAAGTTTCTCCTCGCGCTCTTTTTTTTTTTGCCCTCGGCTGTGTAATTGTGCGATATTTTCCACACAATAACTTCAACTGCCGAGCATGATAATACTGAACGTGGCTCCCACTGCCAACGACATACGCAGGCAAGTATTCCAGATCATCTGGGTTTTTATTCCTTAAGATCTGTTTAGATTGATTAATCAAACGCTCCTTTACGCCCAGACAAGCATCTCGATGCAAGCTCAGAGTTTATTGTGATGGCTTTCAATGGGTAAACAAGACATTTACGTCTTCTCGCCGCGCTCAACATCCATTCGTAGGCACTTTGGTATCTTTAAGTTCAGTTCGTAGATCTGAACTTGGTTCAGGGGGAGAAGCAGAGGAAGGTTCATGTGTAATTCGTTAATCATTGCGGGATTACTTGATTCATCGGCATTCCCCGGTTTTGTCCGCTTACGTTTTTTTCCTGCCCAAGTCTTTCTTCACGTGTGTTTAGACGTGATCCGATATATAATGACCTTGTTTTGTTCCAGATTATTGGCGTCGGTGGAGTCCGCCATCATTTGAGAGCATCGGGAATGACTCGAACATTTCAGTATTTCAGACGATAGTCTCGCTGAGTGGGAAAATGAGCTAGATAATCAGATACCGATCTTGTCTCTTGTGCAGAAGCTCTAGAAAACGAGGAAATTGAAAAGACAACCAGGTTTCCAGAATTGAGCGGAGACGACCTGCAAGATATTGTGACAAACGCCGAGTCCAAAGGCTCTAAACGAAACACAAAGTGGTTTGTAAAGATGTTTGAAGGTAAAGGCACACGATAACGATTAACGTGTTAGTTTCTTAATTCTTTCAAATATTTGCTACTATTTCTGTTTTGAAACTGACGGTTTTCTCGTATCATGAACACGTATCCCTACCGTAAGACGCGTTTAATTTCTAGATTGGCGCTTTCAACGAGGAATAAACAAAACCTTGATCTTGTTAGCAATTTATCATCAATAAGAGGACAGACGCATAAAAAACTGACGTCAATTTGTTAATCATTCCCATGGGAAAGGTGAGAAAAATGCCCTAAAATTTCCACTGGATAAGCCTTTGTGGTTAGGTTTAAATATTAGGGTTAGGATTATTTGAAGTTAGGCCCAGTTCAGACGCCGAACTTTTCATAAGCCGAACTTAATTCGAATTTGGACCGACCCAAATTATCAAGAGTACACATGTTGATTCAGACGTCGAACTTAATTCGCCGAACTTTATTTAGTTTAAACTAAATCACATCGAAAGGTCAGCGATTTTCAGGCAAACTGAAAACTGCTTGGAAAATACGTTATAATAACTTATGCATTAGGTTCGGCTCATGAAAAGTTCGACGTCTGAATCAAAGTCGTTCCAAAGCCGAAATTACCGGCTGAGCTAGGCGGGAAGAACGGCTGGGCCGTTCCAAATTCAAACAGCCGTTCTTAACTGGTTCAAACGCCGAACTTTTCATGTACTTAATTCGATGTATTTGGTTCGGCTCATGGAAAGTTCGGCGTCTGAACTGGGCCTTAGGGTTCAGAATCTCGCCAAAATCGGGCTGGATAGGAAGAATTCCTTTTCGGATTTTCTATTTCTATGGGAAAAGTGAGAAAAATGCCCTGAAATTCCCGCGGGCATAGGTCTTTGAGGTTAGGCTTAGTCTTACGGTTAGGGCTAGGGTTATTTCAGGTTAGCGCTCAGAATCTCGCCAAAGACGGGCTGGACAGGGAAAATTCCTTTCCGGATTTTCAGTTCCTATGGGAAAAGTGAGAAAAATGTCCTGAAATTCCCCCCCGGCATAAGTCTTTGAGGTTAGGGTTAGGGTTAGGGTTTGGGTTTTTGCTATCTTTGGGTTAGGGTTACCGCGACAGTAGTGGAGAATTAAGTGATTGATATCACAGGTGTACCCCCAGTTTTAAAAATGTTTGAATTTTTTCGGGTAAAACGCTGATGATTCGGGCAAAAGTATGCGGGAGAAAACATTCTAAAAGGTAGTCAGTTTTAGGCTTGTAGACTATTTTGTCTGACGTTTGCATGCCTTGTCAAAACGGAGTTACGGTCAAATGATATAAGGATCTAGGTTTTCTGTTTTGGAAAAGCCACATATCATTTAAATGTGTATCGTGGAAATCCACGATATGGATATCATTTTAGGACTTTCCACAACCTGCTCGAGATTTCCCGAAAAATTGCCCGCAATTTCTCAAAAATTCGCTCAAAAGTTGCTTAAAAAAGGTCAAAAGTTGTAACGAAAGTGTCTCGAAAGTAGCTGCCAAAAAACAAACAAAAAAATCATTTTGTTGCTCTCATGCTTTATTTGGCCTGGTGCAAAACTATGCAAGTTGTACAACAAAGTAAGATTTCTAAGCATTTTTGTGCAATTTTACGGCGTACCAGCGTTGCTAAATAACTCTGTCCTCAATTACAACCAAAAATGTTTGAGTAAATACTACGCATCATGTAAAAATTTTTCACCTGAGACACTCGAGTCAGTTCAATCATGTGTGAATCTTCGTGCGCTGACCTACCAGCCCGGCTGTATGAACCTTGCACCTATCATCTGCCTCAGGGGGAAGGGGGGATCTGACTCCATTTTCACAGGAAATTCATAAATTGTCCACTGAAACATTGTAAGATATGGAAGCAAGGCCAATTTAAGCACAAAAAAGCTGCTCCAATTTCTCAAAATTGATAGAAAACTAGAAATTGCTCAGAATGCAAAAAGTTGCTGGAAACGAAAAAAGTTCCTCCAAATACCACAAGTGTGCCAAAATGTTGCGGAGCAACTTGAGGAAAGTCCTATATATATTGTGTGAGAACTTTAGGAGGCGGAGTTGACAAGCACCACGTTGTTGAATATTTCAAGGTTTATTTTTGGAAAGCGAAGCATATTTGTTGCGACGCAACACAGCTTTCGCCCAAGGAAACCGAAGGTGGATTAGATTATTTCTAGTTCGAGTCATGACTTATCACATTTTTTAGACATAGTAAAAAACTGGACTGTTCTTTACTTTTTTTCCTAAGAGTGAACTGCTAACTATGAAAATCGAAAATACCATTTGACTGGATGAAATGACCGCGATATGAACGGTCCACTTCAAGCGGTTTAAGTTTTAATCGAAACTATAACAAAATTCTCGAACGTGATTGGCTATCAGCACCCGATTTGAGCATTTATTAAATCCATTTTGAAATCACTGGTTATCCTTGCAATCTGATTGGCTCTCAGTGGTGCAATTTATTCACGGATCGCACCATTTTTTGCTCTAAATCGCATCTTTTTCTCAGCCAATGAGAATGGGGACAGTAAAACAAAATAACCAATCAGATTTCAAGATTAGTTTAAAGTAATCAATATAATTTCAGGAAAATGAAAGGCAAAAAGCCATTGTGTGGAGAGTTTTGCAACTATTATTGCCAAAGCTTTGTTGTTATTGTAGTTTTTTCCAAAAAAAAAAAAATGACGGATTTAATTAATTACAGTTTCTGAATGACGATTATGAGCTCCTTCAGGCTGAAAACCTACTTTAATGGAAGTTTCCAACTTTCAGTGTCCATTCTGACGAATATTTTGGCGATTTTTCTTCAACATCTGCTCAAGATCCGTATGATACCGAGTCCAGTAAAAAATAAACAAACGAATACCACACAACAACAAATTCAGAGCCATCTCAAGAAGGTAGATATCTCCAGGTTTCTGGTAGTTTCAAACGAAGCAACAAAAGAGCTCAACTCTGTCGCTGTGAATAAACATAGTCAAAATATGCTACAATGCACGAAATAGTGAATGAACGAACGTCTTACGAAGCCGGTGCCAGTCCCGCCATCTTGGAAATATCTTAAAACAAATGGCGCCGCAAGAACTTGACCAGGTCCTGAGTATTGAGTCCTACGCCGAGGTCACAAAAAGAAGCGGAGATGATAACGAGCTGGACTCCCTTAAAATCATGCCATTGAACGGTATTGAAAAGAAAAAAACCGTACTATCTACTGGACATCGTGCACTCGAGGGAGTTTCACAACTCAAAAGAAATCGATCGCAGAATTACACAGGATATGCACCTTCAAATTCCTTCTCCAAAGACAATGAAAAGTCTCAGCCTCAACCACAGAAGAAAGGAAGGCCTTCCATAATTGATTTAGGCGACGAGAATTGAACTTTTATACCTGAAGTAGACTATTTTCGTTATGACTTTTTCGAATGAGTTTTCGTCACATGACATCGTTTTGCATACTAAATGAGACGTAAAGGCGTTTCCGGTTCCGCTTTTTAAACAAACCGGCTACTGGAACAATACACCAAAAATTTAAAATTTAAGGCGATGAAATTGTGCGATTTCAAAATGCATCTAATAAAGTGGCAACTGAACTTCGCGTTGCGCAATTTTGGTCTGAAATCATACTTGCGATTTCAAATCGAACGAGTGTTCGATTTCGAAATCACGCGTATGATTTCAGACCAAATTGCACTCCATTCAGTTCATATATTAGTATTATTTCTTAAATTTCTATTTTTAGTTTATGTATTTAATTTTTCTTTCAATTCACTTTTAAATTTTAGGCAGGCAGGCAAGCAGTTAAATGTTGAAAGTTGTGATACAGATAGTGAACAACGAGTAGTCCCTCTTTCGCTTACTCCGCCGTCGAAAGAAAACCGTGAGAAAAATTAAATGGCCGCGCGAAATCCTGGGAGCAAGAAGTGGTTCGGGTCACGCAAGACGGACTAAGCGAAATCCCACCAAATACACTCCGCTGACCGGCTGTGGCTCACCGGCTCAGAAAAAACTAATCGATATTCGAATGGGGGATTTCTCATTCTCAACGGTTAATTAATGTTGATTTCTTAGCATCTTGCTACATCAGTCGTTTTCTCGACTAATAGTTTTTAATTTTCGATGGGTAATTTACAGGCGGTGTTGGACACGACTCGCAAAGCATGCCGGGAGAAATTTTCCCTGAAGCTGATTTTCATCTGATCGCTGAACTGCAAACATCTCCGCGTATGGAACGCCAGAACTGTCTTATGATCCTTTTTTTATTATATTGGGTGGTTATGTCATTATATTGAGTAGTTATGTTATTATATTCGGTGATTAACTCATTATACTCGGTGCTTATTCCATTATACTCGGTGCTTATGTCTTTATATGCGGTGCTGTCTTCATTATATTCGGTGCTTTCTTCGTTATATTCGGTGCTTC
This sequence comes from Orbicella franksi, assembly GCF_964199315.1. Lineage (NCBI taxonomy): Eukaryota > Metazoa > Cnidaria > Anthozoa > Scleractinia > Merulinidae > Orbicella > Orbicella franksi. Next base: position 29,312,380 of record NC_138151.1, read on the forward strand.
TTTCATTATATTCGGTGCTTTCTTCGTTATATTCGGTTCTAACTTTGTTTGGTGTTTTCTTCATTATTACGGGTACTAACACTATTATATTCGGTCCTCTCTTCCTTATATTCGGTGCTCTGTTCCTTATATTCGGTGCTCTCTTCCTTATATTCGGTGCAAAGGCCATTATATTCGGTACTTCCTTGTTCGGTGCTTACTTCATTATATTCGGTGCTTACTTCATTATATTCGGTGCTTACTTCATTATATTCGGTGCTTACTTCATTATATTCGGTGCTTTCTTCGATATGATCGTCACCAGTCTTCGCAAGGGGTCGTACAATTTGGAGGTAGTCTAGGGAAAGCCGGGAAAAACGGGTGTCACGAAAACTCAGACCCCGAAAACTCAGACCCCTCGAAATTAAAAACTCAATTGTTATTACCTGAATTGCTCTATGGCCACAATGGGGCGAGATGTTTATCTTCTCCGGTTTATGTTGTCGCGTCGATCGAACGGTGAAACACAAATATTTAACTTCTCAGGTTTATCGCTGTCGCGTCGGTCAAACAGTGAAGAACTAACAAGGTTTAGAACAGCAGCCGACACTGCTTTTCAAAACAGACCTTTTTTATGCAATCGTATGCAACAAAAAAATGTGTTGTTCTCTGAAACATACTCGTTTGATCGCAATCTGCTTTTGACTTTATGTGCGTTATGTGACTGTCGGCACGCAACCCGCAGAAATTAACAAAATTTAGAAGAAAAAAAAAAGAAAAAAAGAGTACATAGAGATAGCCATGTTTGCGTTCCAACTTATAACGGGAATAGTGAATATTTCTTACAGGAAGCAGTAAGTTTCAAACCAAACACTTCTATTTCTTTTTTTTTTTTTTTTCTTTTTTTTCTTTTTTTTCTTTTCATACCGCTTGGATTAGTTAATTATTAAATCTGCCTCGTGGTGGGGCCTTCGCGCCAGTTTTCAGTTTTCTATAAAATGTTTAAGCAAGCAACCGGAACGATGATCCTGCTGGTATACGTTGGATCAATAGTGATCTAATCGGCTTTACATATAAAATGAAGAATACAAAAGCAAAAACCGACACAACTTCTGGTTCTTTCCGTTGTGGCAAAAACTGTGCTACTTGTCCCTACATTTCTCACGTACTTACTACATATACCTTCTTTTCTACCGGGGAAACGCGCGCCATAAAATCCAACCTGACCTGTGACACTTAAAACCTCATCTACATGATTCAATGTAACCGCTGTAATTTACAATACATAGGAGAGACGAAACGACGATTAAAAGACCGATTTAATGAACACCGCCGTACCATAGATAACCCTAACAACAAATCTAAACCTACTACAGCCGCCGAACATTTCCTGTCCTCTCCTAACCACACTGCTAACGACATGCAATTAATCCCCATCGAAAAAATCGTTTCTAACCGAGACTCTATCCGTAAGGCCAGGGAAGCTTTTTTAATTCAAAAAGGCAGAACAATTGATCCTAATGGTCTGAACATCCGCGAAGAAACATATTAATTGTTTCCATTTGTTTTTTTTATTATGTTCTTTTATCATGTTATTTTATTTTACCGTATGCTTATCTTCAATTTACACGATCAATTACTTTTGCGTACTCCGGTATTACGTAAATATCGGCTACATAAAAACACGCACCAATGTAAAATCTTCCACTGTACCTGAAGAAGGCTGGTTTGGCCAGCCGAAATATAGTACACCTTCAAAAAATCATTCTACGTTGTGTCGGTTTTTGCTTTTGTATTCTTCATTTCAATTTTCGTTCACTCACATTTCGAGACCAGACATGGCGGTTCAATCGGTTCGACCTTCACGTGCTTTTTACGTGTTGACTTTTTACGTGTTGACTTTTTACGTGCCGACAGTCACGCAACGCATATAAAGTCAAAAAGCAGATTGCGATCAAACGAGTATGTTTCAGAGAACAACACATTTTTTTGTTGCATACGATTGCATAAAAAAGGTCTGTTTTGAAAAGCAGTGTCGGCTGCTGTTCTAAACCTTGTTAGTTCTTCACTGTTTGACCGACGCGACAGCGATAAACCTGAGAAGTTAAATATTTGTGTTTCACCGTTCGATCGACGCGACAACATAAACCGGAGAAGATAAACATCTCACCCCATTGTGGCCATAGAGCAATTCAGGTAATAACAATGTGAGTTTTTAATTTCGAGGGGTCTGAGTTTTCGGGGTCTGAGGTTTCGGGGTCTGAGTTTTCGTGACACCCGTTTTTCCCGGCTTTCCCTAGACTACCTCCAAATTGTACGACCCCTTGCGAAGACTGGTGACGATCATATCGAAGAAAGCACCGAATATAATGAGGTAAGCACCGAATATAATGAAGTAAGCACCGAATATAATGAAGTAAGCACCGAATATAATGAAGTAAGCACCGAATATAATGAAGTAAGCACCGAACAAGGAAGTACCGAATATAATGGCCTTTGCACCGAATATAAGGAAGAGAGCACCGAATATAAGGAACAGAGCACCGAATATAAGGAAGAGAGGACCGAATATAATAGTGTTAGTACCCGTAATAATGAAGAAAACACCAAACAAAGTTAGAACCGAATATAACGAAGAAAGCACCGAATATAACGAGGGAAGCACCGAATATAATGGAATAAGCACCGAATATAATGAAGACAGCACCGCATATAAAGACATAAGCACCGAGTATAATGGAATAAGCACCGAGTATAATGAGTTAATCACCGAATATAATAACATAACTACTCAATATAATGACATAACCACCCAATATAATAAAAAAAGTATCATAAGACAGTTCTGGCGTCCCATATCCGCGCGCTGATGGTGATGTGGAAATATAACTTATAGGAGGTTCGCTCGCATCCGATGCTGAAAGAAATCTGGAGTGATATCCACATGAAATGTTCCGCACGCCAAGTAATAGCTGTAGATGACTTCTGGTCGATTTACAAAGCCACCATTTTCAGTGCTAAACAGATGATTTTAGGAATCGAAGCTTCGCGGTTCGTCGAATCTTCACGGTTGAAAGATAAATTATTTCCTTTTCTGGTCTCTTCGAATTCGATCTTAACTTGCCGGAATTGAACCTACCTTCGGCACTATCCTTCTTAAATGTTGAAGCGACCTTTGGGGAAATTAGCTGATCACTCCAACACTCTTTGTTTGGTTGCTTCTCTTTTTATTTCCACTATTGATGTCTTGGGTACAATACTCACAACGTTCTCTTACTTGTTGCTCTTGACTGGTTACAGCAATTACTACAACTACTAGGAGCTAACTCGTCACGTTCCTTTTAAAGGGACAACGTCATCCATCAAATCAATGTCAATCTGTCAATTAGGCTAACGTAATGTCATGCGCAGTTCAAATAAGGTTCTATTGCGACTGCGCACCAAGCTACTTAGCATATTTTCCTTCGAGGTTATCGAGGTTGACTAAAACGTTTTCTACCTTCATTTTAACCGACTATCCTTAAGTGGTTGACCTAAATAAGGTAACGTGAGCAATATAAAAGTTACAATCTTCGTTCTTACCGATTAAAAGTTTAGGATAACACTAAGTTAAAAGATAAAAGTTGTTGTTAAATATTTCATACAACATAAGTGTTACAAGAAATAGGTTTGGAACCTCCCAGCTTCGTGGGCGGGATTTCCAGTTAAAACTATCCATCTCATTAACTGGACGTGCTCTTGGTACAAACATCCTCTAATGAGGTGCCGCTGCTATTGTTAGGAATCTTTTCTTTATTTGGGTAGAAGTGTAAATTAGGAATAAATTAATTTAAACATCGTTATCAAACTCCTTGAAAAGGTCAGTAAAAAGGGCAAGGTTTGACTGAAAAATTGGACAGGAGACTGAAAATAAGTTAAGGAGTCTGACGCGACTAATTCCAAAAAGAGCGCTTCCAAAATCCAGATTTCAATTTTTACTTCATTTTCTCGATCGACACCCGCGAGTAAACAAACGAGTTGCTGGACAACGCAGCTAAACCGAAAACATGCAGTGCGGCAACGGTGCTCGCAGAACATGAATGTACCAAGGCATCCTACCAAGAATTGGCTACAAATTATTGGAGTAGACACTACATTTTCAAAATAGTTAGATTACATGGCACCATTTCCAGTTTAACAACGGTCAAGTAATTTACACATATTTCACTGAAGAACTAGTTCCTAGGAAACGTAGCACCTGCGTACACATCAACAACGGTAAAAAAGGGCAACATTTTTTAAACACCTAAAATATTCCAATATTATATTTCGAATGACCCAACACCTATTTCTCAAAACATTACCATTAACTTTTTACCCATTATTACAACGAATAAATATGGTTGGGAATTTATATCTTGCTTGCATTTTTATTGTTTTACATAAATATCTCGCCTTGTGTGTGAAGTGTATCAGTGTATCGCTGGCCAACAACATGGTTGTTGACAGATATTATGTTTTCGTTCGACGATAAGAGAGCTGAGAAGTAAAACCTACGAAGAAGGGTTGAATAATTCGAAATCAAAGCAATGTTTTGTCCTTGAAAACTTGTGTAGTTTGATTAATCGAGTTTCGCCCGCTGTAATTCCTGATTAACCAAAAGGAATCATAAATAACTTGCTAATGAGCTATGGCTCTTTCAAAATAACAAAAATGATTTGCAATAAATGGAATTAAAAAACTAGAAGCTTAATGGGAGAAGTAGGGTATGTTTTGCTTTAATGTAAGTGGTAAAAAGTAATTGTATTCGTCCCCTGTACCGGATCACACTTCCAGCAAATTCTTGTTCAACTTACAAATCCAAGATTAAATATGTACTGTGTGGATCTATTTTGTAGACAATGGGATAACACAATTTTGGTCTTGTTCAACTAGTTCCTTGAATGTGTTTAAAGTAAAAGGTCTCCAAATGACTTTGCCTCAGACATTGCCACTGTCAATATCCATGTTCAAACTGATGAGAGTTTGAGATTTCTCTTCGCCTAGTGCTTAGGTGTTGGATGTAACTTGTATCTGCTCCAAGTGTCCATTCCTGGGTTCTCAGTACATGTGAGGCCATGTCAAAGGGAAATCCGGCTCAATGGAAAGAAAGCTTGGTTGAGTTACATGAAATGAATGCTTTAGACAAATAATATACCTCATGCTATTTAAAGTGGTTGCAGCTAAGATTGCAGATGGGAGATGTGAAAAAAAAAAACTGACTTACATTTACTTGCAAATAATAATTCAATTCCAAAGTATGCTTTTTAAACTGAATATTTGCAAGGTACTGACAAGCACAACAAAAAACCAGCAAAATAGCACGAAAACCATATTCTGGAAACAGCAGCCAACATTAAGTTCACTTACAAATTAGTAAACTGGAAGACTGTGAATGATAGGCACAGTCAATTAGCAATGACTGAATTGCTCATGGTCCTGTGCCTTCATTGCATGTCCTCATATCACAACTCTGCTGAAGTTTAAGGTTCAATGTAACTTGTGTAAACTAAAGGGAGCTTCTTGCCCAGAACAGTACTATGCAGGTTATTTGAAATATCTATCAGTTTAAAATTTATTATTTACCGCAAGTCCTGTGGTCAACAACACAGTGATCATGTACCGATATTAACATTTCCTACATTAGCTGTTAAATATTTTGCCAAAAACAGTCTCCACAGCACTTGCTCCTGTTGACTCGTAATGACTGTGACCAACTGAATTCAGAATAATCTAGCATGTAGCTGTATCCTAGATCATCTATAGTGAGATGTTTTGACTGAGATAACTAAATTGTAACAACATTTTAAAATACAAGCAGATGCACTATATTGAACACTTGCAGTAGCTCTTAAAACTTGGGATTGCCATGCAGCTTTCTAAGTAGTCACTTGCTTTATGTTATTATGTATTCTGTTTTGGTCTATTCCATTCTAAATTTGATATCCTAAACAGCAGCAGGCTGTAGCTTTCCTTGTTAGATCACTTCAGTGTAAGTGGATAAATTTAGTTCTTGGGAAATATAGCAAAGTTAATTCCAAGCCCATAGTCTTTAAAAATACCAGAGGGTAATTCAGCATGTGCTTCAAACACATTGGCTCGTTCTTCTCCAGGTGGGTTGACAATTATGCGTAACTATACACATGAAACACTTGTTATTAATTTTATTGATGTATAGTCTCCCACTACTACCAACATTCAAAGGAAAACAAGCGTAAAGAAGTGGGAGATCAAAAATAATCAGCCATAGATGACTGATCAATAACATCCGATCCAAGAGTAGTAAACTTGTGTAAGAGATAACAATTCAAGACAGGCAGTGATCATGATAGTGAAAATTCACTGTAAATGAGATGATATCTTTAATGGACTAGCATCCAAAGCAGGATCCAAAACTCTTGAACATCGGCCAAACAAACGGATGACATACGCACTACAAAAAAAACAAACAAAAAAAACAAAAAACAAAAACATAACAAGAAAACATTAAGATGTAAAGGGAACAAGCCGAGCCACACAATCACTCCCGCGAAATACCGCGAACATATGACAAATCAAGGAAAATGCCCCAACTTCAAGTCCGATTTTGGCCGTTAAAACGGCGGGGCCCGCCTGGGCCCGCCGGACTTTTCTTAAAGTTCAACTCTCGAACTAAAGTTTCACACAAAAAAAATTCACAATACTGATCCTTGTTATCCTGCAAACGACCAAAAGAATATCCATGTCAAGCGCGTGTGGTAAACAAACGTTTTCAACACAGCATGATTTCCATTGACTAGTTCTGATGCAAAAATTGCTTACCTGCACTTGAGGCTTGGCATATAACTGGTCTAGATATTACACTAGCAGCTCCTAGAAAAGGTTCGTTTGATTCTCATGATGAGTGCAGAAATCGGTCGAGAAACGACAACCTACTCCCACAACACACTCCTACAACCTACTTCGCAACGAAAAATGTGTCCGCCATTGCTCCGGCTGAGACGACATATGATTGGTCGAATACTGTCACGTGAACCGTGTCCAACACCGCCTGATCATGAAGTGATTTCCGAATCTCTCTCTGAAACTCGATACCCGATTTTGACCTCAACGCACTGTTGTCACGTTTGGCTCGCCCTACGCGACAACCAGACAGCAAGCTTTATTTGCAAGGCTATAACATCGTTAAGCATTGTAAAAGAACAGGGTAAGTTTGAAAACCGAAAGCTTCTGCTCGGTGGACACGTATAAATCCTCGCTAACATGCGGATGTCTTATTTGTATACGGTTTGCTGGTTTGTCGTCATGTCTGTTATTTTATCTTATTACTACATTAGTATCGTCGGAGATACTCATGAGAGATTGACGGATGCCGGCGATATTAGTATGAACAATATGAACAAGAATGTTTCTTTTAAGGTGCTACAGCGAGTACAAAATGCACTGAAGGAAGAACAGTTGTCTAGTATTGGCTTTGACGACGCTTTGATGTCAAGAGCAATTCAGGCTGGTAATCTTACTCGCTTAAAGAACGTTCTCAAGAAAGCTTTAAGAGGTGAAGACATCAATCTTTTGGTCATTGGAGGCTCTAACAGCGCTGGCGGAAAATTAGGACTTGACGAGAATAGCTTGGATGGATTATATTTTAAAGTGTTCGCGAAATGGTGGAACAACACCTTTGGCAAAGCGATCAAGTCCTTCGTGAAAGAGATTCAGTTATCAATCGGAGCCACCGGAAGCCCTTTCTTTGCGTTTTGCTACAAAACGTTCATTGTAGAAGGTGAGAAAATCGATATTGTGTTAATAGAAATCTCAACGAACGACTGCAGATTTCGGACAGCGAAACATTTGGAGCAGTTAACTCGTCAAGTGCTTAAGTATCATTCAGAACCCGCGCTATTTTATATTAATCTGATAGGTAATGTGGGCTACAAGGACAAGCCGCTTAATCCAACGTGCAGAAACCTAGAGACTTTTGGACAAACACAGCTTGCTCGCCATTATCAGATTACGTCGTTCAGTTTAAAGGAGGTATTTTGTCGCAAGGACGAAACAAGTCAGTGGAAAATAATTTTAACAAACATGACTGGGTCCGATGGTAACCATATTGGCCTCAAGGCGCATGCTGTAGTTGCTTCCCTGATGATTAAACATGTGAGGAGCGTTACACAAGAACTTATCAATGACGTCTATAATGTGGATGGAGAACATGGAAGTTCTGCTTTACCGAAGTTCTTGCTTATCGAACGTGAAAGCGGAGCTTTGAAAAAGCCTTTGTGCTGGACTGGGAAAACGCCAAATGCTTTTAAAAATCTTCACCATCCAAGTCTTCAACTTGAAGTTATAAACAACAGAAGCTTTTCATCGTGTTTTCAAGTGCGCGGAAAAAACATGAATGCTAAGAGTGTGTCCAAAGAGCTTCGTACCGATTCTCAGGGAGGGTGGTGTGCGTCGAAAAGCTTCAGCACCCTTCAGCTGAAGATCTATGTTCCAATGATTGCTGTAAATAGTTCCCGAAGAACACGATCGGTGATAGTTTTAAGTAGGTTCTATAGCAGAGGCCAGGCTGAGATATGGCTGGATAACAACAAAGACAAAGCTATTAAGACCGACTCAAACTCAAAACTGGATCGGTATGATACAATCGCAACAAGAGTGAACCCAGGCTACCATACGATCACGGTCAGAACTTTACGGGACGGAGTGTTTATGGTTTCTGGAGTGCTTGTTGGACCCCCTGACTTTCGATTTGGGACTGATGCGTTACACTGTCAATGAGCAATGAAAGTGAACAACAACAATAAATAAATCTTTATTTTCCTTCATTTTAAAATTACATGTTATTTGTACCGCGGATAGCAAGTGCTAATCTAGGCGGGCCATGAATCGCTTGTACATATAACTAGATTAATCAGAAAACAATAACGACAATTAATTTAAGATTAAAGATATAGTGGACATTATTATCGTTTCTGCATATTACGACCACTAAAATAAAATAAGGGGAGAATAATAAAAGACGACATTGATTTTAATTACTTAATGCCATTTCAGATACATACAGATACTTAAAGATAGTAGACGCAATCTGAACTGTACTGTAGGCAATAACTAAGTTACTTCACGCTGTAGTGGTTAGTACGGTACAGTCCAATTTCAGTATTTACTG
>NC_138151.1:29326524-29421524 GCF_964199315.1 Orbicella franksi
AATAGCTTGGATGGATTATATTTTAAAGTGTTTGGAAGATGGTGGAACAACACCTTTGGCAAAGCGATCAAGTCCTTCGTGAAAGAAATTCAGTTAGCAATCGGAGCCACCGGAAGCCCTTTCTTTGCGTTTTGCTACAAAACGTTCATTGCAGAAGGTGAGAAAATCGATGTTGCGCTAATAGAAATATCAGCGAACGACTGCAGATTTCGGACGGCGAAACATTTGGAGCAGTTAACTCGCCAAATGCTTAGGTATCATTCAGAACCCGCGCTACTTTATATTAATCTGATAGGTAATGTGGGCTACAAGGCCAAGCCGCTTAATCCAACGTGGAGAAACCTAGAGACTTTTGGACAAACACAGCTTGCTCGCCATTATGAAATTACGTCGTTCAGTTTAAAGGAAGTATTTTGTCGCAAGGACGAAAAAGGTCAGTGGAAAATAATTTTAACAAACATGACTGGGTCCGATGGTAGCCATATTGGCCTCAAGGCGCATGCTCTAGTAGCTTCCCTGATGATTAAACATGTGAGGAGCGTTACACAAGAACTTATCAATGACGTCTATAATGTGGATGGAGGACATGGAAGTTCTGCTTTACCGAAGTTCTTGCTTATCGAACGTGAAAGCGGAGCTTTGAAAAAGCCTTTGTGCTGGACTGGGAAAACGCCAAATGCTTTTAAAAATCTTCACCATCCAAGTCTTCAACTTGAAGTTATAAACAACAGAAGCTTTTCATCGTGTTTTCAAGTGCGCGGAAAAAACATGAATGCTAAGAGTGTGTCCAAAGAGCTTCGTACCGATTCTCAGGGAGGGTGGTGTGCGTCGAAAAGCTTCAGCACCCTTCAGCTGAAGATCTATGTTCCAATGATTGCTGTAAATAGTTCCCGAAGAACACGATCGGTGATAGTTTTAAGTAGGTTCTATAGCAGAGGCCAGGCTGAGATATGGCTGGATAACAACAAAGACAAAGCTATTAAGACCGACTCAAACTCAAAACTGGATCGGTATGATACAATCGCAACAAGAGTGAACCCAGGCTACCATACGATCACGGTCAGAACTTTACGGGACGGAGTGTTTATGGTTTCTGGAGTGCTTGTTGGACCCCCTGACTTTCGATTTGGGACTGATGCGTTACACTGTCAATGAGCAATGAAAGTGAACAACAACAATAAATAAATCTTTATTTTCCTTCATTTTAAAATTACATGTTATTTGTACCGCGGATAGCAAGTGCTAATCTAGGCGAGCCATGAATCGCTTGTACATATAACTAGATTAATCAGAAAACAATAACGACAATTAATTTAAGATTAAAGATATAGTGGACATTATTATCGTTTCTGCATATTACGACCACTAAAATAAAATAAGGGGAGAATAATAAAAGACGACATTGATTTTAATTACTTAATGCCATTTCAGATACATACAGATACTTAAAGATAGTAGACGCAATCTGAACTGTACTGTAGGCAATAACTAAGTTACTTCATGCTGTAGTGGTTAGTACGGTACAGTCCAATTTCAGTATTTACTGTAACCATATTCTCAATTAGCCAATCAGAAGCGATACGTACTTTCCGGATATCCTGCAATATCAAGTCACTGTCCTGGTGTGGCTAAGATATCATGGTCACTTGGCCGAATTTGGGTAAGGTAAATACCTAATCGTACCTTTTTGGTACGCTTCAGCCGCATATCAGAGTCGTTTGGCCTCGCCAAGGGTATTTTTAAATACGAAGGAAGTACGCTCTTTTGTAATAATGTCTTTTTATTCAAAACAACTCCACAAAAATGGTAGCTGAAGTGCTAGTAAGAAAATATAAGAACATGAATTTCAAGATACCGACCTACTTTTCTATAGTCTTTAAATCTGGCCGCAACTCTGGATCGGTTTCAGTGTCCAACAGATCACTTCCGGAACGGAACCCAAAAATGAAGTCTTTCAGTTATCATGGCTTTCTTTCCTGACATTTCTTCAAAAAGAATTTTAGGGTGCTTTCCACTATTCCGGCGGAAATGTTAGTCGGAAGTCAAATGGAAAGATCCGTTTCAGTTTGGTCCTACCAGAATATCTGGCACCATCTTTGGAGGTGGCCCACATTGTTCGGTCAGACCGGTCGGACCGAAATTTGCCGTTCCATGTTGACAAATCGGTTCGTTACCCTACTTCTCTTCAATAGATTTCACTTATGTAAGAGGCTGGGGAAAGGAGTGGAAATGGTAAAAGCCATAATCCCTCTCGGTTGGTCCGGTTTGATCAGAAAATGTCGTTCCATTTTTTCTTGGTGTATCCCATTGGTTTCTGGTAAAGTCTCAGTTGATTTAGAACTACGCTGCAAGACATTTTATGAATTTCATTATTTTAACTTTGCTTACCTCTAAATAATAACACCTTAAGTAGTTTTGTCGTTCTGGCGCTCTCGTTTGGCGATAGTTTTCAGAGTTTTTGATTGAATTTCATTTTTATACAAACCCCTTTATTAATAGAGCTTCGTAGAAACTTATATAGTACACTTTGGCTGCCTGTGGGATCTACAAAAACGTTTGTGTACGACGCCGCTTATCAAGCACTTCTTCTATTGTGAGCAGCCCAAATTTACTCATTCTCAAGCTTTTTGAGAAATTGAAGGAAAAGTGGGCAGAATTTCAAATCCAAACCTGAGCGTGATAAGCAGGCTTTGTATAAACAGACTACATTTCACGACTTCCACTAATCTCTTTGGTTTTAATTGACCTTTCAAGTGTTCGTTTCCCTTATGATCCAGAGTTGTATTGCCAATTTTCTATTGTTTTTGTTTTGCATTCAAGCAATTGAAATGAAAAACGATAGATGCAACAACAACAACAACAACTTTATTTACTCATACATTTACAATTTTACCAAAAAATATATATACATATAAATGAATAAATGGGCAGAAAAATAGTGTATATTTGAGTCTGGAGACTGAGGTAACCCGAAAGTTTTCTAGTCAGTCTCCAGTTATGTTAAGATTTCTATGGATACTGAAAGTATGCAAAATTCTTAAGAGAAGAGATGTGTACATGATATAATAGAATCGGAGAAAATCAATACAAGTTTTGATAGTAACTGGTGTATTCTTTAGAAATGAAAGAGGATTACCGTATTTTCTCAATTAAACGCCCCCGCCGTTTATTTCAAAATTGGGCTCGTGGACCCGGCGTTTATTTGAAGCCGGCGTTTAATCGGGGTCCGGCGATTATTTATGAAGTGCAATATTCTGTCATTTTTTTCAGATTGATTTATTCACCCATCCTCCGAAACCTAGGGCAGTTTGTCAACACGAAATGACTTTTCCATTCGGTAAACTGTCCCTGAGTCTTGGAGGATGATTATTGCTAAAAGATACAGCATTGTAAGCAGCACATGTATGTTACAATCAGGACATGTGGCACTGAACAGAACAAAAATATGTAAAATAAATAGGAGCAAGTATGGATACAAAGTTTTAAGTTCCGTATAAACGGCAATGTCGCCATCGTTCTCCTCGATACTATCAGTTAAGCGTCCGCATTTACGATTTTTAATGTACCTTAATCGTCATAAAAAACAAACTCGTCAACTTCTGGAAAGATATTGCGATCGGCGAAGGTCTTATTGTAAGTCATGAAGAAAACAATAAGTACGATCCGTGTGCGATGGCTGTTTACCGTGTGCATGACCCTGATAATGAGAAGATAAATGTCGGACACATCCCAAACGAACTCTCTTCCGCTCTTTGCTTCTTTGTAAAACATGGAGGGAAAATTTCGGCTAAAGTGAGACAGGAAACCTACCGAGCTAGCAACTTGGAACAAGGCGGCCTTGAAGTCCTTATTTCTATTCAATGTGCGATTTCCTCTCAGAAAGGACAACTTATGACAAGATTGAAACAGCTCATAAACAAACGCTGGAGGGATCCTCGCGATTTTAGTGACAGTGAGCACAATAACACACGAAAGAAAGTGCGTCATCAGTAATAAGACTTAATGACAACACGAACACGTACATTTTGTTGTATTTTGTTGTACAGCTACTATTCTTGTTATGTTAAGCCGGACTTTTCCTTTTGAACGTTTATTAAGATTATCAAAACACCATAGCGTACTAGTATGTCGCAGTAGTGCTATTTAATAAGGGAAAAATCAAATTGTTGGTTCGGACGCAAATAAACGCCGGGGCCTCGATTAAACGCCCCCGGCGTTTATTTCAAAATTGGCCTCGTGGACCCCGCGTTTATACGAGGCCGGCGTTTAATCGGGGTCCGGCGTTTAATTGAGAAAATACGGTATGCCACTTTGGAGACTGATCTGTGGAAAATGTTGTTGTGTAAGCCATCAACATAACGCGAGTTGTCAAGTGAAATGTAAATGTGTCTACCTCCCTCTGTTTATCCATCTGTCGTAACCAAGCATGTTCATTAAATCGCTGCAAACGTCTTCTACAACTCGTATTAAGTCCCCCGGCGCATTTTTCCACTTATCAATAACATCTGAGGCATTTCTATAAAGAGAGTAACCAGTTATTTCTGCTGTGGAATTGCTTGGCGGTCTGTCATGAGCAGATATCCATTTATCAACGCTCTTAGACCAATCAAATCCTGCGAATCTGTAGAGTTCCCGCGCTAGGCTTACGGTATTGACCGCGAGGTCTTCGTAACGAACTACTTTAAAGCGATCTTTAAGCCAGGGAGGGGGATACAGCAAACCTAATCGTATATTATGTTCTATGGGATCACAAAGCCCATGAACGTATACACGAAAATTGGAATCTCGGTAACTTCCTTTTATCCATTTCACGGATTTAATTCTAGAGTAAATCACTGCTCTAGGATCTCGCACCAAGAGAATCAATTTCACGTCATATCCGTTCTGTTGTTGGAAAAGCTCCCGGAAACTTTGTATAGTTTTGTTAGGCACACGAGAGGTTAACACCTTGATAACCGTATGTTTGTAAGAGTTACAGGCCTTCTTCAGCAGTAAATCTGAGAACGGCAGACATCCTAACGTCTTACTGGGGCATAAACACCCACTAGTGAGCGCTTTACTCCGACGGCGGAATATGTGCTCTGAATATTCAGATAAAGTTGTATTTGAGATATTACTGAAATCACATTTGAAGAAGCTGTCGATTAAGTTGACGCACGTTTCTCTGAAGTTGATTAGTTCATTTCCTTGCATGATTACACCAGCTTTATATAGTTTTTCGGTTACTATACGCAGTGGCTCAAACCAGAACATGATTTGCGGATTGCTATCAAACATTGCTCCAAGGAAAGACGACCCTCCCCTTCCAGGACTCAATATAATAAGATTTTTCCTTGCGGCGAACTTCCGTGACTTAATATCCTCCACCGTTTGGCTAATTTCCTTTGTAGAGGTTGTTCTCTTTATTCCACTGTAATTTAACATAATTAAGCCTTGTACGATGCCGGATGTCTTTGCTGCTTTCTCTGCTTTCGTGGTTTTTGTTCCTTCCAGTCGATCTTCTTTATGGAAACTGAAAAGTTGCTCCATCTTGTTGCTATTCTGTACACGAACTGAACGCAGAACTGGATCCGGCTTAATGAAAAACACCACCGACAGCGAGACAAGGACACAAAATGCAGCAAACACCACGCGACGCTTCATGCTAAATGCAACAGTAAACCGCTGATTCTGGCAAGACAAGAGAGCCACAAGTCACGTGATAGAATCTGATTACTGGTTACCGGTTACTGATTCCAAAGTTTTACTTAGCAGTTACCGATTTACGGTTTGGTGTATAAGCAACATTTTTTTCATCCAAAACATCAAAATAGCTACATCAAAGAAAGTGTACCATTAATACTTCACGTAGAAACAATTAGTTTTGGTCTCCTTTGCTCAAGGGTGGGAAGTTTTGTCCGTTATAACTTCGGAAAAATCATTTAAAAAACTCTCCTCTTACCCAACGACATAGTTTCACTTGTGCTGTAACCTTCGCAATTTGTCTCATACCCATCGCAAAAATCAGTCATAAGTATACAACCATAAAAAAATACGGCCGCCAAAACTTTGACCCCCCTTGTGCCAATTTCAAAGAGTTGTAACTTTTTTGAGCTACATCGTGATGAAACAAAATTGTTCGAATCAGCACATAAATGACTGCACTATCTATCACAAGTATCGAATGAAATATCGCAAAAGCTGAAAAGAGTAATATACGGATACATACGAGTACATACGCGTATATACGAATACATACGAATGACATACGAATACCTACGAGTATAACATACGAGTGCATACGAGTAATAGACGAGTACATACGTAATATACGGATACATACAGACAAATAAGGTAACATTCAGGTTACATACGAATACATTGGTTACATATGAAGATAAGAATAGGTAGGAGCAAGATACGATGGCAGGAGGGTAATAAACACGAAAGGTACCACTTTTCTTTTTACATTTCATTTTTACATGTGCGCGGATCATGTCTTGCACACACACACACACACACACACACACACACACACACACACACACAATTTGATTGAAAATACAGACAAACAAGCCTCCATTCACAGATGTGAGAAAAAGAAAGATAGAAGCAATAAACTGGGAAATTCACAACGTGAGAGTAATTTGAATGCGTGTAGACTAAAGATGTGGACACCGCCTGAGGCGAGGGGCGGATGACGTCAACTGAACAATGGTTTGTTATTTCCTGAGTCCTTGGCAATCAAGTTTTCGAAGGTTTTTAAAGAAAGCCGCTATTTTACAGGGAAAGGTTGTACCTAGTTTTCTGGACAACCTTGAGCATGAGTCAAGTGTTTCATAGTATGCGAAGCTGAGAGAATTCGTCCACTACAAACTCCAAAACATTATTTAGAATCGCTTAGCACTTCGGAACAAATACCTAGTACTCTCAGAGGATTTCAACTGTAATTTGTGTGGACTTTAGTCTATGAGAGTTGATTACGGAGTCAGAGCAAGGATATTTTCTAAGTGTCGAGACATCGAGTTGCTGTAGTATGCCCAAGCTAGACAATTTCTTCATCTACAAAACCAAGATGATACTTGAAATCGCTTGACATTTCTAAACAAAGGTCTGCTATTCTAAGAAGAATTGAATGAGTTATTCCGTGGAATTTCTATAATAATTTCAGACCGCCGGATATGTGGTTTTTTTAAAACACTTCCCGGCTACCGGGTATCTAGACACAATGAAAATGTTTAAGAGTTGCATAAAACTCTGATGAGGAAAATTAGCTTTGGCATTGGAGAACGATTTCAAGTAAAACATTTTAAGTATTGCTTAGACAGTTTCAAGATTTATGAGTCATCCAAATGGGTCGGTTTCACGCTTGAATACTGATGAGCTGTTTTTAGCAGCTAGCGCGAGTTACAAGTTTGAAACCACATGTTGTTCTTCACGCGTAAGCGAGATAGAAACTTGAAAAATAAATTTGATAATCTAATGTTAAACATCAATGGCTTCATCGGATTGTGTTTAAGATTTGGCAAATTTGGCAAGAGTGTAACTGACGGTTTAATTAGACATGCTACGCCAATTTTGTACCCATTATACCGAGCTCAGCTATTATCTGCTTTGCTTTTGAAATGTCGAAGCTGTATGCTAATAAACTTAAAATTTAGGTTGCTCAGGCTCACTTTGGTTGATTATTATGAACTCTGTTTTCTCCGTTTGTCTTTCATTAATTTCTATAAGCAAAGTGCTTCAGTCTGTTTGATTCAGAGACGAAACCTAAAGTTTAATCGTTACTCGAATCTGCAATCGAAGTTATCACTAAACGAGTTTAGCTTTCTGACTGATTTATCTCAAGTTCTAGTCTTTATCAATTGCCTATGAATACAAGCCAAGAGTCAATCTTAATCATAACCGTAGTTTTGCAATATATAATTGTCATAATTTTTCCCGTACCGAAGAATTAGAGCACTCCTTTACGTTTCAATGATTCAATCAATAAAAAACGAATTCTGAATTCTGAATTCTGTGTAATAGCTTCTCCCCTGACCAAAGATGCTGGTTATACTGACTGTTTCGATTTGGAGTAACAAACATATCGGCCAGTGATTGGTGTTAAAGGAGAAACCTAGATTACAAACCAGTGAAAAGCTGTCGGTTACTCTCGAGTTTTGCTCGACTCTAAGGAATGGAAAGATTTTGAGAGCGTCAGGTGATTTTGGAACTCAGTTTTTAGCGCGTTCAAAAGCGACCTTAAATGTAAAACTTACTAGATCCTTAGTTTCTTAGAAGAGTTGCGTTCATTGCGCTGAGCTAACATTACTTGGCAGCTACACAACTGTTGTCGTTATGTTATTTATCAAAAGACAGCCGCACTTACATGCATTCATTGAGATTAGCTCTTCACGTTTAAAAATACAGAAAAACTAACCTGAATTCAAAGAAGCCTAAGAACAGAGGACGCACCTGATACGCTGGGGAGTATGAGTTTAGTTGACAGAAAAATTCGAGTGTGTACTCATTGAAACTAAATATGCAAGGACAGCTTGAGCCGGGGGAGCGTATGTATAGGCAAATGACGTCATATCAGAGAATGGTATATCGTGTAATGTCTTGTCTCCCTGGTAACTAGGGTGTTAGGAAACGTTACATTTCCCTATGGTTTCAAAGTGAACCTCAAATAATCAGTTTTCTTTTACGCCCGACGTGGGTGTTGGGAAGTTGTATCTCGAGTACTGAGCAAAAAAACTTGCTGACGATTGCGGTGAGGGGTAAAGTCGTTTATGATATGATTAAGCAATTGCCGGTTTTCATGTGACGTCATCAATTTCCAAAATAAGAAATTACCAATCCTTGTGAAGTTTTAGTTTCATCAGATGTAAGACCCTCTAATAACTTGACGTTTTGCAACGTTTAATCCCGACAGGGTTCCTCATTATGTAATGGAGCGCTTCGGAATTTCCAAGTTTATGCGTTGCGTGACATTAAAATGGCGGCTCGATAAGGCTGTCTGAGTAAGTCAAAAGATGAGTTATTGCTCAAGTTTTTACTAACTAAACAGTTCTTGTTCTAGACAAAGTATTAATTTCAATGTATCGGAGCTCTAGAGTAATAACGTTTCGTTTCAATGGCAAAACTCAATGACAGATGTTTCTGTTACTTTATGGCCGCCATGTTTGTGTCCCTCCGAGGGGCACAAACATGGCGACACCATACATAGCTCTATAAATTTGAGTGAAACACTTTTCCGAATAACGCGCGGATGGAAAACCGTACAGACTTAAAACTTGGCGAGGTTATTTATATATCAATCATCTTTCATATCTCAGCTTCTCGACTTAATTTATTGAATGGTTACAATTTTTATTTTTGATGGCGTGACACTGCAAACCAGCCATAGAGCACTTTTTCCGTGTTTACATAGCCTCATCTAAACACGAGGAGGGTTCGGAGAATTCGAGATAGTTATGCAAACCCGAGACGTAGTCGAGGGTTTGCATAACTTTCGTAAATAGGCCGTTTGCACGATACGGTCACATGGTACAAAATCACACATGCTGGTGAGCAAGTTGCACAGTGGGACTTCCAAAACAATGCAACTCGTACCAGTCCACCTGGACCCGCCTTTGTTTTGGAAGTCCCACTGCGGAACTTGCTCACCAGCATGTGTGATTTTATACCATGTGACCGCATCGTGCAAAGGGCCTATTCACCCAGCCCCCAAGTGTTCAGATGAGGCTATGTAAACACGGAAAAGTGCTCTATTGCTTTTATAAAATATTTCTCAAAAATACGCGCGAATCTGAAACGTCACAATCGTGTTTACATACTCTCATCTAAACACACCTATCGACCAATGAGAGCGCGCGCAGTAGCTTAGTTATTTTATAATCACATTTTATGCATTCCTCAGTGGTGCAAAACGTTACAGCTTAACGGTCTGTATACTTTTAGTCTAGTGCAACACATGAGCTGAGCAACTCCGTTGATAGCATATGAGCATAAAACAGACACTACGAAGTTTTTCAGAGTTAGCCAAAGTGAAGTTGAACACAGGAAATTTTGCGAAATAACACAATGCCAAGATGACAATAAACGTGTCGTTAATGCAGCGTAACTTATCTAATTAAATCTACATTGATGGCGGTTGAAATGATAAGAAACACTGGTAGTGTTAATGATGTTCAAACGCAAGATTGTAACAATGCTGTAATGGTTTCTGGCCATGCAAATGAAAGTTGTGGTCGTGTTGTCAATGCTTGCTTGCTGAATAGAGCACAATTCTCAGGAGCACCCAACGGTGTAGTGTATGTAAAAAGCCTTGGACTATATTGTTGTAAGCCAACACCCGAACTACACTCGGGACGTGATGTTAAATTGTTTGTTTTGTAATTGTTAGACAAATAGATAGATGCTGTTAGTGGACAATTAACGTGTTAGAAATATTTAGGTAACGGAATCTTATACTTGAATTTTTGAGCAAGTGTTGCCTTGAAGACGTTGCGTGATGTTGCCCGAATAAAGAAATCTTTTGTTAGGGAAAAGTCACCCTAAGGCACGAACCATTATGTTTATGAGAGTCACTGGTTGGGGGGGAGGGGGGGGGGGTTGGGTAATTTTTTGGGGCATGAAAAACCAACCTTTCCCTCTTTCAGCAGCTCCTCTGTAACGGCTCCCACTGTAGAATGTGACACCCTTGAGAACATAACTAGGAGAAATAACACAGGTTGTTTCAATGTAGACGGCGAGAAAACTGGTTGACTTGAAATCTGTCAGCTGACATAGGTATTATACATTTACGTCTAATGAAAACACCACTACAATAAAATACATATTTAATAACTTAAGATATAATAAAATGATAATGTTAAAATAATCTCTGCATTAAATAACAAAATATCTCTGTGTTTTAATGCTCTATAAACCCCGTGAAGTACTGTTTATAGTCCACTTTATAGAGTAAATACCTGTTTTAAGAACCTGTTAGGCTAAGTCTACCATCTACACCCGCTTTAAAAAAAATTGTTTGAGCTTAAAATTTCAAACAGGTTGTTAATTTACAGAATTCTTATTCATTGAAAACATAGAATTTAGAAATCAAATAAAGCAAGCTCTAATGGGCAATGAAAGTGAACCAAGTCCCTTGCAATTTTATTTCACATACATGTACATACTGCAAGGGCGTAGCTAGGGGGGTCCTAGGGTGCCCTTGACCCCCCCCCCCTTTGTAAGCCTTATTTAAGCAAACAACCTACAACAGGTGGCGAAAACGCCATGACAATCTGGTGAGTACCCTCACTTTGACACAGTGTGACCCCCCCTTTGAAAAATCCTGGCTACGCCCCAGATACTACATATGCAACTGTAACTGCATAAATACGATAGTAGTTGCCTCTTTCAACGAGCGAGGCAATGATATGTACTACGGTGTAAAGAATATCAACTAAGTCTCGTGTTTCATTACTTTCCATACTGCATGTACAGTCCAGTTTCACTGTATATTAGGTAAAGGTAAAGAATCCGATTCCACTGACTCGTCGGGCAACGTGTGGGCTGACACACTACCGACACACTACCGACACGCTTCCGACACCGGCTACCGACACACCATACCGACACACTACCGACACACTACCGACACACTAACGACACACTACCGACACACTACCGACACACTACTGAGCGCGGCGTAGGTTCGGTTATCGATCGGAGGTACCATGAGCCCTTTCTTTGCTTTTTGCCGCAAAACTTTTATTGCAGAAGGCGAGAAGCCGTGTTAACCTAAGATTCATCGGAACACCAAATTGGATGGCTTGTTCCTTTCCAAAATGTGTACGTGTAGTAAGATAGTTCCAGAACCAATCCACGCTGCTTCCTCTCTCTCCGGATTGTTCTAGCTTATGGAGTATACATTCGTGGTCGACTAAGTCAAAAGTTTTTTTCAAGACAATAAACACAGCGCCAGTAATCATTTGCCTATGGATCCATGTGATCCAAAATGTTCTGCTGATGTCTTTCTCTCTTTTATTAAGATGCGGCCAGTCCATTTCTATTTCCTTCGTTTTGTCATTGCTGCTTCATCTTTTTGTCCTGTTTTTGCTCATAGTTCCATGCTCGTGATGACTTTCGGTTAAAGGATGCCAAGTATATCTGGCAGAGTCTTTTCATCAAAATTTTACGTCTGCTTTTTAGAGAGCTTTCAATTGATTAATCGCCAAGTTTTTGACCCGTGTAGAAGTGCTGATTTGACATTTCAGTTGACCATCCTCAACTTCGTCGTGAGACTGAGAGAGCTCTTGCTTTCCAGACCGCTCTGATACATGTAAACGTTTGGCTCCTTCTTGGTACTCTTCCTAGTACTCAGTACTGCTGCAGGATTTGTCAAATCACATCCCGATCCCCTGAGTCCAGTGTTCCATTCCAATAACAATCTAAACTTATAACTACCGGCCCGAGAGAACAGGCTGTCATCGGTCTGAAAATAAGCTCAGAAGCCTGTGTAAACAACATGGCAGAGAGTGTGACCTAACTTCGGAACACCGTCATCATCAAATTTTAATTTACCGAGTTTTTATGGCCAGATAAGGAGATGGGAACTCTTTTTCAAGGCAACGGAGGGGAGGACATTGTGATAAATTTGAGTTGCTGTTTTGTTTGTTTGTTTGTTTTTATTAGGAAAAAGTTAACGATAATCTCAAAGTATTTCGAAGTGACGGTTCCTCTATATCACTATGACGTTTGGGGTTCCGAGCCGTTTTCGCATACAAAACCGACTTTTGACTTGCTGAATACATTTGGTTGTCCTGCGTGAACTCATCCCAAAAGAAAATATGCGTTTAGAAGCCGTGTGATAGACCCTCAAGACGTCAAGCAGGTATTAAGCGGTCATCGGATCAGGATTTGAGAGATAAAAGTATACGGCAAAACTGAGAAATTAAATCTACTTGTGTACAGATGTTTTTCCTGGAATCGCTAAAATTAATTAATACAGTGGTCTGTTTTGACGTAGATATTTTGTAATTTTTATTTTGCTCACCACCAGTTCAGATAAGAACGCGAGGCGCCTCTCCCCCAGACTCAACCCTGCCGGATCGCTTCGCTTTTCGCCGCTCGCGCGTGTGACTCAAACAGGAGCCGGCTCGCAAGCAAAGCAAGAACGAGGACATCGAACAACGTAAATGACATACCAAATAAGAAAAAAAAAAAAAAAAATACCACAAATCTAATATTTTTCGTCTGTTTACTTTTACTTTTCCGCGCGTTACATCCTTGAATCACGCAATTTTTTGTTATTACCATAAACCTATGACACCACTTTGTCTTTTTGCCGAAGAGGTAGCATTACAATGTAATTTATTTGGCTTAGTTTACACTTAGCTTACACTAGCCGTGTTAAACGCGAGAACAATCTGGCCCGGTGATTTGAGTCCTTTGAACACTGTTGAAATATGGATACATTTTGGTATATTACGTAATATTTCACATGACAAATGAGAGATCTCCGACTGATCTTTAGACAGTGTGAAAGTCGAAAGATTGTGCAGTACTTGTAACCTGAGTGTCACACAACACTTCATTTGAACCACAATGGCGTTGAAGAAACTCACCTCCCTTCTTATGGTTTTTGCCTGTCGTTTTATGCTGTTTTTAGTCATTTCACTTTTGTCCAGTATTCTTCAAGGAATACCAAACATCAACAGCTGTTTTCTAACGGTGAGTATTTTTAATTTAAGACGTTCAAGAATCGCTTTTCGATTTTTTGATGGGGATATATGAAACTCTCGTACGACGGTACGATTGCCAAATCTTATTCGGCTATCAGCTGCAAAATCTTTTGGAACTGATCTTTCCAGCTCCATCTGAATGAACCCTGAACTGGCCGGAAGGGTTGAAGGGTTGTAGAAATAGTGTAAGATGAATCGTTATTGTGTTACACTGCCGATCTTGAGAGTTTGTTTGGGAAAAAGTAATTTGAGTGCAGCTTTCAATTCATAGGACATGACAATCGAAACCATTATAATGCTCCGCTCCAAGACTGTACCGGCCAGTATCTACTCGTTATAAGAATGTTATTTCGTCATTGACGCGAAGACGGTAGTGCTAGTCTGCTGTTCATAATCCAAGAAGACCGTTGCCCAAAGGTCGCGGTTTGAATGATGACAGAATCATTGGTACATGCCTCTCATGATGTCCGCCTGTTTCATGTTTGTCGCCTGTGGGGGGTTACAACTCGATGTTTTCGGATTTGCTCGCGGCGTAAAATGATATTCGTGTGGACTGAGTACGTGCTCGTGCGCTGTGCATGTGAATGCAGGCAGATTGCTATAATGTGATATCAGAATTGGTTTCCATTCATGTAGCTTCTGATCCCATACCAAGCCGTTAGTCTGTTCGTCACGCAAGGTTTTAGGAGCGTTGCGTGACGAACCAGATCACTACGTATAGAGGGGGACATGGGGATTTGCGGTGTTGATGTTTTTTAATGCGGTGATGCGGTGAATAAAATCTCAACTTGCGGTGTTGTGGTGATCTCAAACCCTACGGTGTGCGATGTTTGTGTTTTTCACTCTGCGGTGTTCGGTGAAATGAAATTGTTTGCGGTGTTGGGGTTTTTGATTTACCTTTCTCAACCTAAATTTGACCTAAATTTAGCATGTAAACTTCGTTAATTCATGCTAATTTATGACAAACACGTACCATTGAGGTTAATAATTTGTAACAAAACACAGACCATCACTGTCTAGTCAATCTTCAATATGCTTCGGCTGCCAATACGAAGCTGTTTTCATTTATGCGTAACTTGACGAGTAACTCGACCTCTGCCACCCGGAGCTCAGTGTTCGGTAGACACGTGGAGGAGCGAGGACAGAAACAATCCTGGAAATTCTGGAAACGCCGAGCCGAAATGAAATGTATTATTAACTGCGCAGCTTTTTTCTACGAAAAAAGGAAAAGGTGGCGAAAACTACTGGCCACAAAGTATACTCAGATGTCGCGTCGGCAGGGAAGAAAGAAGGCTTTCTAAGCCAAGGAAACTTTGTATAAAATTACACATGTTTACTATTTTTTTCGTTTTGCCATTCGGCTTCGTCTAGAGGTCATTCTGATACCGGTCTATTCCCGCTCCAAGATCCTGCAACTTTCTTGACCTTCTACTTCAGTTTTCAAACGATTATCGATATCGAACGCAAACTCAGCTGGCTCCGGAAAGCAATACTTTCAGTCAAGATAGGGCTTCGGTCGGTGGGTAAGTGAGAAAAGTAAAAGAAGAGAGGGATCTGAGGTAAAGGCCATCTCTCGAGGCTCCTCTCTTTTTTCTTCGTCAGCTTCCAAGCTTCGCGCAAGGTTTCTTCACAAGAGCAAGAAAACTGATTTACAGGTATCAGCAGTATCGACATATGCGCAATGAAAAGCGTTGTGATGTGTTTATTTTGTGGAAAACTGTTGAGGTGTAAAAGCATTATTTTAAGTGTAGATGAACGAATCATGGCGCTAAAAATACGTGTTGCGGTGACGGTGTTTCGTTGACTTTTCTTGCGGTGATGCGGTGTTCGTTTTTTTTTTTGTTTTTTTGCGTTGTTGCGGTGTTCAGAACCCCCCATGTCCCCCTCCGTATACGCAGACGCATGTGTGATGGGCCCATAGAGTGTAGTCAGGGTATCGCCTTGGAAAAATGGTGTGAAAAGACTAGAACTCACGTCCGTACATAATAATCTGAGCCTATGGTGATTAAATTTAATAAAAGTTAAACAGGAAGAATGGACCGCGGGACAAAAACAGCTGTTTACTTTCCTATGCTTTTTTTCGCTTCAGGTGTTTTTGTCATGTATGATTCCTTTACCGCCAGCCTCGCTTTTACTACATCCATTCGACAAGTTCTTCTCCAAAGTGTTCCAGGTTGTGAGGTTAGTTTCCAATAACACAATAATCTGGACTTCCAGATTGTCACAGAACATTTGAAGTTAATGCTGTGTTTGGTCGTCACGTAACGTGTTTCGTGACTTCACAGGAAAATCGCTGAGATAAAATCGAGACCTAAGCACGGTCATGTGCTTTAATTGAACAACGGGGTGTAAACTCCCGAGGGGGGGGGGGCTCATATGAAAAGAAAGGGGCGCTTGTCGTACCTTGTAGAGGTTAAAACGCCGTTCTGGTACCTAAAAAAGGCACACAGCAGGAACTTCTACGGTATTGAGCCAAAAAATATGATAATGTGTTGTTTTGGAATTAGAGGTGAAAGAAATTTCGGACGAGCACCCCTCCCCTCCTCCCCCCTTCCCCCTCCCCCTCAGGATAAAACCTTCCAATTTTGCACTAGAGTGAGCTAGTTCAGGGTGAAGAAGCTTAACTTAGGAATGCAGAAGTTTTACTCGATTTTGAGCTTGACAATTTTCTTAATATTGTTTCTTGATGTGACAGAGCTTACACCACGCTTGTTACGAAAGCAGTCACCTTTCCTTATCATGTAGTAATGCACGTTGTTTTGTTTGGCTTGCTGGAAAATATTCTACGCTACTTCATCAACCATGTAAGGTAAGATTCTTTACTTTGTTTGAGTAGTTCTTAGGCCGCATTTATTTTGCTGCGCCGCTCGATCCATCCTCCGTAAGGAAAAAAGATGGCGACTAGCATATTTACGCATAATTCTTAGCACGCCGTTTATATGAAATGGAAAACGTTATTAAGGTCCTCTGGTTGCAATCCCACTTTAGAAGGAGAAAGAGTCAAGGCTTACGGTGCTATTTGTTTCTCCCTTTAGATTTACCATTCCCAAGATAACGACCACAGTAAAATCGAAGGTGTATGTTCAACTTTTACCCTGGATGAAAGCATTACAATACATAATTAGGATGAGCTACTTGACAACAAGGTTTGTATTTCACCGTTTACTTGAAAACTCCCGGACTAGGACTTTAGAAAAACAACTTAGGGATTTTAGGGTGTTGACATTTATTTATAATGATTTCTTGCTAGGTTTGTTTCAAGGCTTACGTTGCGGCTTTGGAAGATTGCACTCACAGCGACTTTTGGTTTCTTTACCAAACTGATTCGCTTACCAATGTTCTTCTTTGTTAGGTAATTATTATATTTAATTAAATTCCGAACCCAATTAATCTGCTTTTCTTTAAAACCTCTGTTTTCATTCGTTTTTGTTTTACACCTCTGTAGGGCTAAGGGCGTTGTCTGTGTCCTTTATCTATTCATTCCCGTGGCCGATTATAAATAACATTGAAAAATGGTTCAGGTCGCCCCTATTACCATGGATAATTCATTTCTAGCTTTCTGATTGGTTAACCGAATCTCGCACAAAATGTCACAGTTGCTTACGTAATACACAGAGTCTGTTTGATGCGAAAGATTCAATTAAGGCTTGTAAAATGCACAACAAAAGCGACTGAACGAAGAAGAAAAGTGGAAAAGAAGCTCACAGTGAGATCCAAAAACCGACGCAATAGACATTTTCTTCTTTCATGGTTTTTGAGCCATCTAATTTGGGGGGCAAACACGGCAATAATTACAGTAAATGTACGGGGAAAATGGAGAATCTAATGTATAACAACTCATGGAAAATTCGAGTTCTGAAGCATTTATGAATTAAACACTTACGATACTGGGTAAAAGAATTAACTGATCTGGTTTGAGGGAAATAGCCTCTCTAGAAAAGCCACAATTAAGGTTTTCATTTTTCCATATACATTTACCTGTAAAACCGAGTCGCAATTCGCGGGAAAATTTAGAGACGTTTGAATGAAAAATTAAAATCTTCAAATTTGACCAAAAACGCATTCTACTGGGTATCTTTTCCTTGTAACTCATAACATACTCAGAAGGTCGATCACTCTCAACTTATTGGGCATCCGCGAACTTTTACCTTTTCCATGGATACATTTACTGCAATTTTTGCTGTGTTTGCCCCCCAAGCAAGATGGCGTCGCTCAAAAATGATATAAAATATGGCTTAGCAGTTCAGTAAGGTTTGTTTGTTTGTTTTCTTGTCCTTTACTTAATTCAACGAGCCTTGTCTCTGAGTTTGAGCTTGACAAATGGTCACACATGATGCGGCATCATGGCAGCCACGGAACCGTAACGAGAAAATTAAATCCTTGCTTTGTTTGACTTGCCAAAGGAGCATTTTAAAAATTTCCAGCAACGCATTATTTTCAGGTCTCCCCGTAAACATTTACCATTTTTGGTCGCAATTTTTCAGGTTATAGACGACTTCAGAAGAGATTGTACAAAGAATATCGCGGAAGAAAATTCTGTCTTGCTCGCTTTTCCTCGCATGTTTCATGTTTCATTCAACTCAAAATGTTTCCCGCCTTTTCAGACGATCGTTTAGATCACACTGAAAAGTCCACATCATCAAGACGCGCCTCACCAGTTATGTATTGCCTCCTCGTATCCGACAAGGGCGAATGGAATATAACAATGAAATTGTTAGGTAGTTTCTTGTTGTTGTTGGTTTCTTCAGCGAGTGCTCTCTTCACTCAAGTTTTGTTTATATTTTTCTTTCCTAGGAAAGTTCTTGTTCTGCAATTTGTTATTGGTGTAGCTCTTGTGTGTGCTCCTGGCTTGGAGCCACTCTTTAATCTACTGGCTACTGGAAGCTTGTACCCTGGATCTCTTATAAGGTGCGTTTTAGGTCTAATGGCCCGCAAATATGGGTTATAAAGACACCCTCCTATTTGAACAAGAAAATGGGAGATGGGGTCGAGGTTCGTTTTTCAGATGGGATTAAGCAATGAATTTTCACAAGGCCAGTGCACAAACACGATGCTATCAATTTGTTGTCCCCTCTAACGTCACTTGTCTGTTTGCTCAGGGACAATAGGCCATGTGCCTCTGTTTCAGAACGAGTCTTCGTACTAAACCTTTCATGTGAAATTTAGGTTGATTTACATGAAAATGAACCTGTAGGCGGAAACATTTTCATATGAATGATTTCGCACGAAGACTCAGAGGCGCAAGGAAACTCGGAAATGGCCTATTGCGTGACAAGCTTAACAGGTAGTCAAGTCACGCAACGTCTTGGACAATCACCCAATGTTGTGACAGACAAAGATATGGGTGAATGATTACCTTTCGACAGACAACCGTCTGAAAAGTTTAATATCAAATGTCAACTGTTGTTTTTTTAAAGGTTTCAGCGTTGTGCAAAATATGATGACGGAACCGCCTGTCACGCAGTGTTCTTGGAGTTCTCATACAGTGTGTGGAATTTGACAAGAACGGGGATTTTCATCATGTTGTGCTGGACTGTTAACCGTCCATCGTGGAAACCCCCCAAGCAAGACTTCAGTATGATCATGGAAAGATGTCTGGCACTTAACAAGAAAGCTTATTCACAGCTGTTGCTATGCGCAGCAGGGCTGCCACTCCTAATGAACGGTCACTGCTTGTCTCAAACTGTTCACAACATAACGTGCACAGCAAACCTGCTGTTGTTTCTGGTCACGCTGAACGGCTACCATAGTCGTACAATTTTGATGTTGTATCACGCGTTATGCACCATTACCATGAATGCTCAGAGCGTGCTGGTGGCAGTTTATAACATGTACAGGAACTTACAGACGGAGCGGAATGACTACGTAGCGACTCTTCTCTACATCACAGAGCTTTATTTGATGCTTCTTGTGCTAGCAGACAGCAGCACTCGAGTGATAAACAAAGTTAAGAATCCAGAGCTGGATATCATGTCAAAAGACAGATGACCACACTGATTCCATTCTCTAGTTTATTTGCTGTTTCAGTTGTACAAACTTTCTACTGTAATTTGCCTTTCTATGGTCGTCACGCAACACCTAGTCACGCACTGTTAAGTCACTGATTGCCACTCAACTTTGTCACAAAGCAAGAGTTGCCTGACGACCCGAGAAACGAAGACGATGCCTGCCTTACATAATGGTCAATGCGATTTCAAGAAAAATAAATAAACTGTTTGATCGATCATTCTGTTTGTTCCTTAACGGATTTGCGCTCTATCAACACAAGACAATTTAAATTCAAAGTACCAGTGTTAAAGGCTAGTCACGAAATCTCTCCATGGTCACACAATCTTTCCATGGTCATGGACACACACTTTCAATTCCTACGTACACACGTTAATAATCAAGAGAAACTACGTTACGTACTGGTCTATTTAAGAGGCTAAACAAGCGCGGAAGAACATCACAACGTAAAAATATCACTAACATTTGCCTACACCAGGAGCCCATCACTGTGAGCTCCTGCCCATACTGCAAGCAGTCCCTTTCATCCCTACAGCATCGTAGATAAATTACACAGCGGGCATGTCTTGCTTGACAATCCCAGGGAAAGAATTTTATTTAATTCGACGTTGCGACGCAGGCTTACGGTTAAAGACTCATCATCTATTCAACATTTTTTTCATAAGTCTCCTCCCTTAGAACTGTAAATTAATTTAACCCTCCTCCCCCCCCCCCCCCTCCCAGCATAAATGGTATTGATTTACTTTTTAGTTACATCCTTTCAATGAAGATTGTTAATGGCTCTTTTGTACTCTAAGTATACATTGATATTGGACTTTTTGTCCTATTGGAGTTGCGATTTTCGGCTACTTCGAGCAATAAATATGGGCGCAAAGATGATAACTTAACAGCTTGTAATGACAGTAAACCCGAAACTCTAAGACATCCTCACCCCACCCACACAAAAAGACCTGAATGCAAAAGAAGCGAACCCTGACGGCTTCAATACTTGGTTCTAAGTCCTGAACTCTCTTTCCCCATTCCAAGAAAAGCCCGATTATCAACCTACATGAAGAGTTATCGCTTTAGCACGAAAGCATATTTAGAGGTCAACTTAGTCAACTTAAGCATCTTTAGAGGTCACCTTTGGGTGATAAGATGCTTACGGTAACGTCCTCATTTTATCAAACACGCAACTATGACACAACAACTTTCTAAGGTGCCTTTTCTAACCGGTTTCCAATGGTGTAACCCTAACAAAGCGAAACAACATAATTAAGAAAACGCCGAGAACGCGCGGGCGCTTGAAAGACCGTTTTTGGGTTTGAAGCTGGATGGTTTCTACATTTACGTTGTGGCCAAACGAGGAGAACTGGGGCGAGTCAAAAAGTTGGCCCAACTGGTGATTGCTAACACTAAGGGAAGGGACAGCGGGTCGAGTGACAATTACAGTTTTGTTTTTCAATTTTACTGTTTCTTTCATCATCCTCCCCTCCCCACTAAAACAAAACTAGCCCCATAATACTCGCACACGCGCACTCACTCTCGTCTCAGGCCCTCTATTTTTCTGTAATGAGCTCTTCTCCACTATTTGGTACAACACTTTCAGTTCATAAAGTCAGTCATTAACAGCACAGAGCATCTACTCTTACCTTTGTTTACATATAGTTTCACTTTTAAGTTTAATTTGAAGGCATTAATTTCTATCTACGAACGATATGAAAGAAGGAATTGAGTGGTTAGGTCGTTTCCGTGAGAGAATCTGTAACAAGTCGTTGTTCTTCTTTGTCAGACCTCGGTGTCTCCAACATATTCTCTGTTAAGATAAACATGTTTTTTTATAGGTAAATGTCTTATGTGCTAATGAAAAGCTAAGCTTTATCTCACGCATATCAAATGATTAGTTTTAAAAGTCATATTTACAAAACAAAACAAAACAAAATTTCAAACTGCTTCGACATACTTATAGGCGCATGTGAACTGTGCCAGTGAAAAGGGATTGACGTATTTTTATTACCCCTGCAAAGTCCCTACTAAAACGACGCGTACGACTTGAAAAAAGGGATTTCCTCGTAAAAGAAATCTCGCAAATGAGGGAATCAAATTTGTTTTACAAATTAAGTTTCTTTCAACATTGATGATCCTAGCAGTACGCAGGATGGATGACCTAGCTCGACACTAGTCTCCCTGTAGCTCGCACGGGAAGTCATAGGTTCCACTTCCATCGGACTCTCTAACTTTTTCTTTGTCCCACGCTCGTAGCAAACGAGTTTACATCTTTCTCATCTAATTTCTTGTAAATAAAATGCTGGTAACATGTAAAACGAGTATCCTTTGGTGGCATCATGTAAAATGAAAAAGAGCCCGGCACAGCTGACAAGAGCCTACATGAATGTTTTTAAAGAGAATTTCGAATCTTATCTTAACTTAAGTTAGGTTAGAGTCGAGTTAATTTATCAGTTTTGTTTAAGTTTAATTTTATATCTTAATTTAGGCAACTTGCATTTTTCAATAAAATACCATAGTTTACTTTTTAACAAAAAATCGTTGATTTATCTGACTATTGTGATAAAACACTTGGACATGAAACATGTGATTATTTAAAATAATATACTGGTATACAGTTGAACCCCGCGATAGCGAACTCAGGGAAACAACAAAAAAATACTTCGAGACAGCCGAGAATAAATGACTGAAAAAGCATATCCAAGGCTGGGGCGGAGACGGTATTTTCGAAAAGGGGGTTCGAGACACGGACCGCCAAAGCCGGTCCCCTGAGAGGGGGTCCAGCAGCATCATACCACAGGAAATTTTTAAAATTGAGGTCCTTGGAAATGGGATTTCTGGCATTCTGAGGCCAAGTAAGCGTGTTATAATGTTAACCCCCCTACATCCACCCCAGCAAGGGAAAATGATTTGGGTTCGAAATAGCGGGGAGTTCGAGATAGAGGTTCAACTATACATATAAATGTTATCTTTTTTTTTTTATTTAAACTCTAAGTTAAGTAATGTTAAAGGTGATCCCCTGGTTCAAAACTTTCTGCTTTCAATCATTTCATAATTTAAGTTACTTGACAGCAGGAAACGTTTGCCCTGTGAAGGGTTTCCTTAAAAATTCATTGAAGCATTGACTAGCCTCGTCCAGGCGTTCAGTTAGTTGCCCCAACTAACTAAACTCCTGGAAGAGGCTTGACGTAAAGCAGAAAATTTTGAGCAGGAAATAGGCGGGTTAATTCATTGTTAGCTATGCAAAAGCTTAGAAAAGTGTTAAAAGTTGTTAGTTTACAAGGATATTAAGGCAAGCCTACCTCTGTACCTTATACCTTCACCTCATTTATGGCCAACAAATTGCGGCATTTTTTGACTGGATTATGGAAGAGCAGAAAAAGACATTAGTTCTAAGTTCAAAGCGTTTAGATCAGTTCTAGGACGCGCAGCAGTGCAAGGAGCCTGGTAATCAGTCAGTCCTATCACGTGATACCTTTGTCGTATGTCACCAGTTAGTCATGTGCTGGTCATGTGCTCACTGCGGACTCTGGAACTGAGTGGTATTGGTTTAGTATCGCTTTGAAGTTTTTACAACTTAGTTTACGTTTAGGTAGCCTGCAGAACAGGCGGATTAGCGGGGAAGAGAGCGAAACGCGATACACGAGCGTGTATCACGTTTAGCTCTCTGCTCCGCTAATCCGCCTGTTCTGCAGGCTAACTTTTAGGTCATAAACAGTCTTTCGATTCATAAACTCTTAAGGACAAAGTGACGGGGGAGGGGAGGGGAGAGGGGAGGACAAGAGACGAAAATGTAGAGGTGGTGAGAAGGAAGGGGAGGAGAGGGTAGAGGAGAACAAGGGATGGGAGAGAAAGGACGACATGGACGGCTGGATAAACGATCAAAAGACTGTTTTCAAGTTGCATGCTTTACTTAGAGCTGCATTTAGATATTTAACCTAGACGTCAACCGTTCAATTCAGTCATGGTAAAACTAAACTCACGTAAATTCAACTACTCAAAATAATTATTGGGACTTTTTGATAAATTTAAAAATGTTTAGGAGAGGATAGCTACATAAAGCTTCCGTTAAATTATCCATTCATTTAATTGTTTATACACCTAACAAATTCGAAAGAAAATTTAGTGAAAGTTCTTGTTAGTGTCACTTTTCAACTTCCAAAAAGCCCTGGATATTAAGCAGGAATGTTTTTTTTTGTTTACAAAATAACACACAATAAATCAAATTCTGGGAAGTACTGTTTGCCACAGGAAGTATGAAAAGCATGTCTGGAATTTGGGGCATTAAGTACAATCAGTGTGATATTTAATGACCAATTTAACACAATTATATGACACTAGCTCAAGTTTACTCCTCGATACACTTAAATGTGACAAACTCGTAGTGAGAAAAAAACAAGCAAAAAGCAATACTGATGCTTAGTGCAATAAAATAGACTTAACTCAGCCGTGACACAGTTCATTCAAGTATGGGGAAGATAAACTCGAATTAAGAAGACGTCCTCGCAAAAAAAAATTGGCTTAATTTTCAAACTGCGTCATGTGACCTAGTAGCTTATACAATGTACTTACATGTCAAGGTGTTTAACTGCATCACTTGTGCACATGGCTGTGGTCTCGTAATGGCAATTCCTGTGTGTCACCAATTTACATTCTGAAAGAAAGATTAACACAAAAGGACTGAAGCGTGTTTTCGTGACGGATTAGTGTGGACGGTAGGCGTAACCGTAGAAATAAAGCTGCGTTTTCAAATATCTCCGGCTTAGTGTGGACGGGGCCAGAAAGAATGAACTTACATTCTTTTTCGTTTTCTACCAACTTACTTTCCCTTCTTTTTTGAAAACGTAGACGTGACTTGGGTATAGGTTAGGAAGTCTACCTGACGAATGGCTGTCCAGTGGATAGCGTTGACTATTTATTACCTCTACACTGATAGCCTTGTTTTCCGATTTTTCCTTTGATTGCTTTCCTGCATACACCGCATTCTGGAGGGCTATTCGAAGAAACAAAGAGGAATACAATTAAAACAAGCAGTAAAGGAAAGGACAAATACTTCAATCCCTGTTCAAGGTGGTTCTAGCTTTTCTGTCTGTGGATGAAACCCTAGTATAAGACCATTCAAATGAAAGCAATTGAGCAGTACTTTCGTGTGGTACTGTTTATTATGCTGTGCAAGGTGGGTCTAACTTTTACGTCTGTGGATGAAACCCTAGTGTGCGACTATTCAAATGAAAGCACATATGGTAGTGCTTATTGTGCTATACAACGTTTCTCTAACTATTAAGTCTCTGGACGAAATCCAAATTCAAATGAGAGTTACTGCTACTTATTTTTGAAATATTCCTGTAAGAAAATTGGTAGTTTTCGACATTTCAAATTTTAGTAGTATCAATGAAACAAATGCCATCCTGTGTATCAATTTCACAGGTTCAAACACCCAACCTGTTAACACTGTTGATTTGGAGATGAAATGTTTTCCAGTACAGGATTGTACTCCAAAAAAAAAAAAGGAAAATTAATATTTACCTTCCAGAGAAGTGGACTGCTGTGAAAATGTGATCATTGTAGATGTGCAGCTTGTTGCCTCCTTTCTCGTAAGCTTGTCTTTTGGCCATGACAGGTGGAATGTGTGAATATCTACGAAGAAAAGTGTTATATGTCTAGAAGAGTTTCACGGAATGAAGAAGAATTAAGGTCCACGTTAAGCCACTTGATGAGTGTGATAAAACGTGTCTGTATTTGACTTAAACAATTTGAAAACAGTCTGTTCTCAGCCCGTTTTTGGAGGACCAAGGAAGCACTTTCGTTCCTCAAGTTTCAATTTGAAACTTTCTGTCCTTCATTGTCCATAATCCTAAGAAATGAACGAACGAACAGACCAACAAGTCATTAAGTGACCGAGAGACAAGTACAAATGAACGAACAGAAGAGAAAACGAACGAACGAACGAATGAACGAGCGTGCGTGAGCGCGAACCAAAGAACGACCCACCGACCAACCAAATGAACAAACGAACAAGCGTGCGATTAAACTAACGACAAACGCACAAGCGAACGAACGAACGAACTAACGAACGAACTAACAAACGAAAAAACGAAAGAACGAACAAGCCTACGAGTGACCTAACAACAAACGCACGAGCGAACGAACGAAAGCTCGGACACAGGAACAAAAGATTTCTGTCTAGATTTCCTAGGAAAGCCTTACAACTCATGGCAAACAAGGAGGAACTAAAAACGGATAAGGTTGTGTTCTTACTTCTTCTTGCCGTTGTGCACTGACTCAATAACCAATGTAGAGTACGGATTGGGTGAGTAGCTGAGAAGTGAAGACTGACTGGTTGATTTACCTGCACAAAAAAAAAGAGAAAAATGCTACGTCCTTTCTCGTTATGGAAGAAAAAGTGAGTTAATACTGCCGATCAGGATGGTCAATTAGATCCCCGTTAACATGGTTGCCAGAGGTCTTGAGCACTATTTAAAATTCCCTACCTTTTTCCGGACTTTTCCCTGGTAAAAATCAAATTTTCCTGACTAAATAAATACAAAATGTCAGATCCAGTAGCAGCTTCTGGTCTCAACTTATAGCCGTCCTTTTCGCCCATTCATGAAGACTCATAAGTTTTCGACACATTTTCCTTATTCATTAAGGAAAAATATCGCTGAGATCAACGTGAACCCAAATGTTTCGCTCAGCCCTAAATGGTATTAAATCAGCAGTGTTAAGCTATTTCAATTTTCCCTGACTCAAAATAAAATTCTCTGACTTTTCCCTGATCTTGAACAACTTTGTCCCTGACTATTTCCTGACCTGTGGCAACCATGTTGAACCCTGTTCCCCCCAAAATGCACTACTTCCTCCCCTCCCCGCCCCCCCCCCGCCCCCCCTAAACTGATCAGCTATGAATACGACCACACCCAAAACATCGTATAAGGATACTTACGTAAGTTGGAGGGGTCTGGGACGGGCAGATCCCCTGCATGATAAGAGTGTCTGATTGGATCATCCCTAGACAGGACATTTTCTTCGTCCTTGTCTGTCCCGCTCCTATCTGCGGCGCTCATGCTTACTGGTCTTTTCCTAAAAAGATTAAACGATCTACGCAGCTTAGGTTTTGTGTTCAGTTCTGAAGCTTGCTCCAGCATCTCTTCCTGTTCTTGTGTTTTCTCAGTTTCTGGTTCGTTTGTGACTTCCTGTTCTTGTGTATCTTCTTTCTCATCCTCGTTTACACTTTCTTTCTTGTCTTCTTCTTCTTCTGCAATTTCCTCTTTCTCAACTTCTTCTTGCGTTTCTTTGTTTTCTCCTTCTGGTTCTTCACTTGCCACAACTTTCTCTTCATCCTTAATAGCTTTCTTATCAGTTTGTTTTCTTTTAAATAACCTAAAAGACCTTCGCGTCTTAGGCTTCGTTTCAGCGACTTCTTCTTGTTCTTTTGTTCTCTCACTTTCGTCTTCTTTTTCTTCTTGATTCTCTTCCTCTTTCTTATCTTCCTCTTGAGGTTCCTCTTGGGGTTCTTCTCGAGTTTCCTCTCGAGGTTCCTCTTCTGTTTCTTTCTTCTCAATCTCCACCTCAGTAACATCAGGTGTTTCCTGTCAAAACCATAAAACTAACAATGTACTGTATGTATGGACATATTTTATTACTCCCGCCTGCCCACATAAAGTTTTCTATCACTAAGTGCATAATTAAATAAACACACTAAACACAACAAATATATATTATCGCAGTACGCAATTGTTTGGCCACACTTTTGAGTCATTTTTCAAATCTATGGGCTGGTTCCTCAGAGCGGGATTAATGATTAATTTTGTATAGTGATCCACTTGTGTTTCCAAAACTCCGTAGAAACACGTACATGTAACACGTTTTCCTTTTCTTGAATTCAGTAGAGTCGAGCCTCTCTTTACGGATATCTCAACAATACTGACACCCCTACATTACGAACAGTTCACTCTGCCTCAGAGAATCAAGGGTTCAAAGATTCTCTATCTCTATCACATGGACACCCAGCTCTGTCCCTCTGTTATCCTTATTTTAAGGGTTCGACTGTACCTCGATAGGCATTTTAACCGGTTCCTCAACAGGTTCTTCTATCTCCACCTTCTCGTGAGATGGCCCAGCTTCTGGTGTTGCTATGACAGCAATTGGTGCAGGCGGTTCCTTGGGTGATTCAGGCTCGGCATGTTGTTCATCAGTGCTATCTCCATTGTGATGATATTCAGCAGGCTTAGGTCTTTCTTCGTTTGCTTCATAAGCTTCGATCTCCATGGCCAGTTCATCCAGACTTGACTCTATGTAGCGCTTACGAACTGGAATGTGTCCGTTTAACTCCACACCAGGTTCCTCACCGTTCATGAAAACCGAGGCTGCCTCTTCTGATGGGGTGCTCTGGGCACTAGGTCCCTCAGGATCTGATACACAAGTAATAAGACATATTTTGTTCATGTTCTGTGACAACTCCTTATCATCTTATTGACGTTTTTTTTTTATAAATGGGTACAAGTGCGCCATTAGTGCAAGTTGACAAATTGATGGGGAGGACTGAGGATTGAGATGGGGGGAGGGGTGAGCGGGTGGACGATGTAACCTACGATGGGCTTGTATTTAAACCCAAAAAGAGCACAGATCCACGCAAGTAAGTAAAACTGATTGTACTGTATTAGAACTAATGAGATATTAGGTTTTGTTCGTAGAGTCAATACCTAAAAACCTTGTGCTGTAACTGAACTATGGAAAGTATGCATTACTTGCAAAAATTTCGGACGATTTTCATTTGGACAAAAAGTGTCCTAAAATAAAATCTTCCGAAATTTTCAAGCCTCCAAAATATTTACAGTACAGTATAAAACTTTGAAGTAGCTCCAAAGCTCTTACTTTCCTTCATGCCAGGCTTTATGGGGCGAACTCTTATTGAGACCCTGCTTGAGGTATGTTAAGAAAGTCCAAAAATTCTTATTTACTTGGACATTTAAAAAGGTCCGAAAAGATTTCAAGTAAAGACGAGAAGGGCACCTACCACTCGACAGTCTTTTTCGCTCAAACCCGCTAACAAGAGGCAGTGTGGCATCAATAACTTTTCCATCCTTATCAAAAGTGAACTGCAAAAGAGAAGGATAACAATACATGTATTGTTTTAGCTGGATTCAACAAACTGGGCAGGAAAAAAAAAAGCAAGCCAGATCAAGATTAGTTCATAGACGCACACTAACCGTCGTACACAATCTGGAAAATTTGCGTAAAAAAAAAAAAAAAACATTTACCCT
The DNA here is from genome assembly GCF_964199315.1 of Orbicella franksi. Classification (NCBI taxonomy): domain Eukaryota; kingdom Metazoa; phylum Cnidaria; class Anthozoa; order Scleractinia; family Merulinidae; genus Orbicella; species Orbicella franksi. The sequence continues at coordinate 29,355,473 of NC_138151.1, forward strand.
TTGTAAGCCATTTTTTTTCTTTTTTTGCTTCGACGAAGGGTTAACGCTGGAAACACTAGTTAATTTAACTCTATGAAATTCAACTTTTTCTTAATTTTGTAATCTAGTTATTAATAAAAATGTTTAATTAGATCTTGACAGACTGGTCCGCCTAGACTAGCACTAGCTATCCACAGGCCAGTCAAACTGTAAAAATGTAAAATGGACGAAAATAAAGATGTTGTTGTTGTTGTTGATAAAAATCAGCTTAGTGATTCACTTTCCCATCGATACACTGCCCGGTAAGCTGGTTAGAAATAGAGCAAAAATAGACGCTCTAAAATTCACAGCCACCTTCTGTGACCCTCTTTAGAGAATGATTTACAAGAAAACTACGAATGGTAAAACAAATAACGTCTGCTTGATCCTCGAGGCAAATATTAGAAAACTCTACGTGTTGTAGACAAGAACATTATATAATTAACATGAATTGTCCTAACCTCTAAGGTGATGTCTCCTTTAGAATGTTCACTCTTTGATGACTTGGGCAGAACAGGGAGGATCAGACGGCAGGTCTGGTCTCTGTTTACAGTTGACAGAGGCACAATCACCTGACCAAGGTAGTCATCTATGAAGAGAATGTTTTAAACACTCAATTGAATATACAAAGCGTTTTCACAAGGTCATTCTATGTCAAGTACTGAGCTCATCACTAAAAAGATCATATTAAGGACATAGAATCATAGGTTTGCAATGCGTGCAGAGAGGGCCATGCATGCATGAAGGGAAGGTACAATGTACTGGAACGTAACTGTTTCCGGATTACACAGTTCAAACGGGGGGTAGAGGTTAAATCATTTTCAGATAGCTACGCGGTTTTATGCGGACATTTGAGAAAGTCTTTTAATCGTAAATTATTGTCAAACGAAGTAAATTTTCTTTATTACACGTCAAATATATTTGTCAAAGTGTGTTGACGTTTTCACACCGTTTCACCGGTCATACGTTGTGTGAAACCCAAATCCCTTGTACCCCATAGTGTTTCTTATTTCCCCTCTTTGGCGGTGCTTATGGAAAAGACCTTTTCACGGTTTTCGACGCCATCTTGATGGGTAGGCAAAGCGGTCAGAAATTACAGTGTTTGTATGGGAAATAAGCCAACTAACCTTTTCGAAAATTGAATTTTACACAATTTGTGAATCGCAACGTTAAAATACTACGAAGAAGATTGAATTCACCACGTTTCAAGGATGTAGCTTGGCTAGAAGACGCTCAGTTAATTTTTCTAATTTTCCATACATTTGTCTGTATATTTGGCTGGGTAGACGCGGTTCGCGGGAAATGAAAAGAAATACAGACAAATGTATGGGAAATTAAAAATTAACTGAGCGTCTTCTGGCCAAGCTACATCTTTCAAACATGGTGAATACAACCTGCTACCTGGTATGGCAAAGTTGCGATTCATAAGCTGTGCAAAATAAATATTTAACAAAAGTTATTTGCCATCCGATTCCTTTACAAACACTGTAATTTCTGACTACTTTGCCTACCCGGCAAGATGGCGTCGAAAACCGTGATAAGGCCTTTTAGGGTTACCAGATGTGTGAAAACATTATCCCTTTGTGTTTCAGGGACGCACCTTGACAGATATTTTTAGTAGTGTTTTCAAGGAAATTTAATGTTTGTACTCAGGCTTGATTAGTCTAGTGACATTTTTTAAAAGATTTTAATTATGCTACTCAGTAAGTTTACAGTCATTTCAAACAGTATTTTATCTGAATGTTTAGCCTTACTTATAAGTTTGTACAAGTTGTAGAAAAAGTTTAAGTGCTTTTTATTCACCTTGCTCTTCTGTAAGCTCATTGTCGCCCATATGACAGTTAGAATCTGTTTAAAGACATTTAATATCATAAAACCCTAAAAGGTTTATTTCGAACAAAGGTTGTAAACCAAAAGATTTTTTTAACAAAATTTAAAAAAAGACCTACATGAAAAACTGTTTAGCAGGTGAGCTTTAGTGAAAGGTTTAATGCAAATGATGTTCATGAAAAATGTTCTTTAATGATTAAAATAAGACTTTAAATGTTTATGAATGAAAACAAAAGGAAAAAAAATGCACTTAATGAATGTACTGGTTTTATGATTACATCTAATTTTATATTGGAGATTTTTAAGATCACTAAAAAAATGTGCATAACTGATGATGAAAATGTGACATGTATAGGAATATATTTATTTTATTCCAGTCTTTTTTTAATGGTAATTTAACATACAGAATGCAATGTTTTTAATGTTAAAAATGCTGTCAGTTACATGCATCTTTAATGAAACAGGCAAGTTAAAACTATTTTCAAGGCACAATGCACAAGTTAAAATTATTTACAAGTGCACTAACCATGAGGTCACCACGCCTCCCATAAATTACTCTTAAACATACTGATAAGCCGGCCTGTACACCTAACCATTACTACACTAGCTATACCAATCAACCACATAAATCAAGAAAAAATAAAATTCAGGTAATGGCCCGCTCCTTCCATGAGATGTGCCTGCAGAGGATCATGGTATCCATCTAGTTGTAATCATCACCTTGGAATGGATATTTGCTTTGATGAATACAACTACCATGATTCCCTGCAGGCACATCTCGTAGAGGGAGTTGGCCATTTATCAAGCTTAAAGTAATAAATTTATAAGTATAGAAGTTTTAAAATTACAAAGTTAACTAATTTATCCATCAAAAGCAACATACATTCATGACAAAATTGAAAGTTACATTTCACACAACTCACAGAACTCCAAAATGTTAACTCACCTTTCTCAGTTTTTTCATAGTTGTATATGTCAATTGTGATGTCTTTGGTTTTTGGATTGATATCACTGAAGAGAACACAAAAACATTATTGTCAGCAAAAGTTGATGATTTGTAAAAAATCACAAATTTGAATTATAATTACAGTGGTACATGTACACATTAATAAATTCTTCAGTCAGTAGTTAACACCAGTTTAATGATTCAAGAGCGACAGACTTACAAAGTGAAGTATTCATTCCAGAATGGACTGTCATTATCTCGCACCATGCTGGTTCTCTTGCGCTGTAATGGACTTCTGGTTGATACAATACAGTATGGACTGATGGGTCCTGGCAGATATCAAACATGGCATGTAAGCAGGGGTTTCATGAAGGGTTTGGCACCAGGCAAATTTACCACCTGTGAGGACAATTTTGCCCAGCTGGGTTGACCATCTGGGGGAAAGGTTTTCTTGCAAAGAAGTTCAGATCAAATAGTTTTGCCTGCCTGTGAAAACTAGCTGAAAATGCTAATGAAACCCCCTGTGTAAGAATTATTTTTAAAGAACAATAAATTACAAGTATCTTAAAAGTAGGATAAATTCTCTGAAGAATGCTAGCTAAGCCTAAAGAATGTGATGATACAATGGAGGCCAAATGGTTTAAGCATGTTGGACTAGTGATCACATGGTCCAAATTTGGAGGTGCTTAAGCCAAGACCATCACTGTGTTTTGTTCCTGGGCAACACAAATTTTTTCTCACATTGCCTCCCTCTATACTCATAGCTTTAACCTTGTTTCTCATTTACACTTTGCATCATGAAACATCTCAAGAGTTGCCAACACGACCAGGACTACATGTTGTTGGTTGCTGGCGCTTACAGTGAACCTTAATTATAAAGAAAAAACTAAACATCAATTCTCATACCATTTTTTTCTTTTCCACAAAGACCAGTTGCTTTTATGACTGCAAAAGAGAGAGAGAGAGAAAAAAAGCTACAATAATTATGGTACCTTAGACAAATACTTTCTTCACTTATACAGTAGAACAGATGTACAGCACAGCACCCTGAAGGTAGAAAAAACCTCCATCTCATTTCTTCCCACTTCTACATTCCACCTCTAGGTTTGACTCCAGACCCTCTAATGCAATATTATTCATTTTCTTCACTTGCATCCTTTCCTCAGAGAGCCTTGATTGCATATAACTCTTTAAAGTCCAAGCTAGATGTCTTAATTCTTCTCATAGATTGTGGTACATTTGTTTTGATCTCAGTTACGAGAATTAAGGAATACATCAAGACAGTATAAACAGTGTAGTCAGCCAGCTGTGGATGATTTTCTTTAATATCATAACTGCTGCCTGATGATAAGAAAATTAATCACTAGATAATTATTATCTAAAAGTAAACTTTTGTCATATCAACAGTCATGCATCAAAGCTATCAACGTTCATGTAAATTATATGCACAACTCAGTACAACAAAGGGGTGCGAGGTGATCAAAATTTCATGGCTAATCTATCAGACTCTGCATGGAGTGGTCTGAGTTCTGGCCATTCCAAGGGTGATCATGTTCTGTTGCTGCTCAAGACACTTATTTGTCTCAACACTTGTACCTGAGTGTAACCTTGTGATTAGACTCAATTAGCAGCCATGGTTTTGGGAGAACAGCCCAGCCTGAGAGAGCAGCTAAAATATCAAAAATAGTGCCTACATTGTGATGGGTTAGCACCTGGCTTGCCCAAAGCCATCTCTGAGTCTCCAACAGGAGCAAGACTTGACTTGGGAATAGTGATAGCAGAGCTCCGGTGGCCCAAAGGTCCGCCACGCAGAGCCCCAAACTGGCAGCTGTTTGATAACTCACCCTTGACAAGGAGTTTTCCCTCTTCTCCTACACATGACACTGATGACAAAGAATCTAGTCTTTCTTTGGAATTAGCAGAACTCTGAAAAATTAAATTGCAGGAAAATGACTTTCACTAATAAATGTTCAATACTGGGAAGTCAAATATAAGGTGGCACTTTACAAAGGCTGCCCACATAGATGAAACAATTTAAATTCACAAAATGACCCTTTAGCTAAAAAATGTTGACTGATGTAGCACAGAACAATGGAAATTGTTGTCAGTAGCAAGAGAAACCCAACACAGCTTGTGAGGGTGAATCCACGACTCTAAAGAATCCATCTACATGACGTTGTATGGGCAGCCTGGTGGCCCCATGGCTTACCGAAGGTACCTCAAAATCCAACTTACATAAATTATGTAATTAAAAAAAAAACTGTTAAATAAATCAAAATAACTTTTGATTACCAAATGTTTATGGCCTTTAAATGTAATATTCAATTTCAATTATGGCACGCTTTAACATTTTTATCGTTATTGCTGTAAATCCCATGACTTTGGAATGTTATCTTGATTAAGTATAGTGATAACATTTAACGCCCTATACTGGTGTGACAATTGTTATGCTTCCAGAACGAATTTACAGAGACAACTTCAGTTGACATTGATTCATTTAAAAGTTAGAAAGCCATCAGCTAAACGTTAAGGAAAGAAAAATAAATATTAAAAATAAATAAATTTTAAAAAGTTAAACTTTAAGGAATCTACATAGTGCCAAGACTTGAAACAACAGAGATGCAGGTATAATTTTTGTGAGAGACATTTAAGTAAATCACTTGTAGAAGTGGCATAGTGTGTATATGAAATTCAATTACTGGTAAATTCAATCCTTTTAAAGATATAATCAGCTCAATGCATGGGGCAGTAAACATCAAACAACAAATTAAGTTCAGTTTTATTGTCACATGTATCTCCATTCAATATACTGCGAAATTGAACTTCTCATGACAGCATTCACAAAACTATTAACTCGCAGACTTTTCAGCTTATTCTAAATGTATGTAAGGTTAACATTGGGATGTAACCATAATTAATTTCTATCTGCTAAACATCACACTGCTAAACTTCTTCTTGTTGTATACAAAATGTCTCTATGGAGAGGTTAAGACTAAGAAACAATTTAATATTCAAGAAGGTAAATATGAAGTCAACACCTTTAAATAATAAATAAAAATAATTGGGAAAAACTGTGAAATTTGACAAACTTAATGGTTAAAATCTGAATTTCTCACTCAAAAAATATCTTTGTCCATTTTGAGATTGCATACATGTACCTACTAACTGATATTGAATTTTAAATTTTACTGTCAGTAATAGACAGGACTGAATAAAATATTTAACCTGAAGATGATTAGGTTTATATCAAGTCTAGCACTCATATACATTGTAGCTAGTCAATGCTTGAAGACTATTTCACTGTACATTTAAACAACATGAAGAGAACTTCATACAATAAGTAAGATAAAAGAACACAGTGTGAGCACAGAGAGAAACTTATCTTACCTTTGCACGCTGCCGTCCATTCATAAACACATAAACATAGACATTGACAAAGTAGTTGTTTTCAATCTGTACATGTGAACTCTTCATTTCGAAATGTTTTTCCTCTTAAACGTTATGGTCCAAAAGACAGTTCTTGAACGAGGAGGAATATTTTGAAGCGAAAAGGTTCTCTTAAACATTACAGAGCTCTCAGAGTGAAGCTCAACAGGAAACACAAGAGTCAAAGTTATTATTGTTGTGAGCCTGAATTCAGCTGGCTACAAGACATTATTATTCAAAATCATGATGAAACTCTAAGCTTGAATTAAATATTGCGAGTTTAAAAGTAAGTCGATGAATATTTATGACATTAAAAACAGAATGCCAGCTACTTGTGTCTTTTTCTCAGAGTAATGTACAAATCTCCCTCCATTTTAAGTACAATATACAAAGCCACACTCCAGCCTAGTCAACCATTGAAGAAGACAGTTCCTTAAATTAATTATTTATGTGAAAAGAATTTGCATGACAACACTTCAGCAGGTGTCAGTTTTATTGAATTCAAAGAAGAAATAAATTTCTCAAAGATTAAATTCAACATAAGTTCCAGTTTTGTCAAACAATGCTACATTTTTATTGATTAATACTCCAAGTCAACCCAAGTCAACCTAAGTAAACCATAGTCAAGAAAACATTAAAGAAATTGTTACTTCTTTTTCAACAAAAAAAGAGTCCGCTGAATGCTATAATTTAAATATAAACTAAGACAGGAGTTTTCACCGTCAGAGAACATCTGCTTTTTATATACTTAATTTGAAAGCTTCAAGCCTAGGGTATCATAAATTATGCCTGAAAATCAACACAATACTTTCTTCAATGGATGTTTACAAATATGCATATTTTATTGTCTGTTTGATGACTTGAGTTAAAATATTAGGGTTGGCTGTTCATGAAGAAGGAAAAAACTTGTCTTTTTGACCAACCAGCTTATCAAGTGCAGAGTTGGTTTTCTACAATGTAGTGTGAAGTGAGAGGAGTATAATACTACAAAGCTGTAAATTTCATTAACTGCAAAATTGTCAGTCCATTGCAGGTTAGCCTGCAGCCTTTTGCCAGGTGGTCCTATACTACATGTAAGCCTTTGGCTTCACTTGAATGTTGTTTATGTCGGAAGGAGGCACTGCAGAAAACAAAATGTGTTGTGCCCAAGAATACCCGTTTAAACTTGGCCATAGTAGAATCATGCTTGTATTAAACAAAAGGCCATTGTGCCTCCCTCAAAAAAAAACTGAACTGTCCCATTGCATTAATATAAATGAAGAGAAAGACCATATTCTGCACAAGGTCTACACCTGCATACATGTAGATACTATTAAAAACTCTTTGAGTGACAATAAACAACTAAATTCTTCAGGAGTTCCATTTAGGGCCGGGTACCGGACAAATTGACAGGCTGTGGGGACGATTATGCCTGCCTAGTTTGACCATCTAGAGGAACGCTTTTCTTGTAAAGATGTTCACCTCAAAAACTTTTGCACACCTGTGGAAGCCAGTTGTCCTCCTGCTGAAAATGTCAATGAAAACCGATTCTCATCCACTTTGTTTCTTACATTTTCCGTAATTTGGATTTTCTAAAATGATCAAATTTTTGATTCTCTTTACTTGCATAATTGAAAATGTGATACACTGTACTTGTGGTAAGGAGAAATAAGGGAGTGAGTCACTTTTGGAGATTACCACAACAAAGTGCTTGACTAAATTAATTATGTTTAAACAAATTTCTAGTCAGAATTTTTAAAATAATTATTATTATAATAAACTTTTACTATAATTTATGATAAGATACCCTTTTACATCTAATAGTAATAATTAATTTATAGCATGTTCTCAGCCGATTTTGGCACCACCTATTGTACTTAGCTCAGTCCAGCTGTACTACATGTATGCTTGTGGCCCAAATACATTGTTAGTAATAACAACCCTTTCATTCATAAGCTCAAAAAATCAAAATCTCCGCGTCCTCTATCCTGGTTGAATTGGAATTTAGAGATGCTGGTTTTTGTGGAGGAATGAAAACCAGAGAACCCGGAGAAAAACCCTCAGAGCACCAACAACAAACTCAACCTACCTAATATGGCACCCTGCCAGCATAGAACCACTGTGCCATCCCTGTTCTTCCCAGGATAAGCAGAGGCTTGCCTAATTATCAAATTAACACAATAGTACGCAGGGGTTTCATTAGGGGCTGGGTACTGGGCAAATTGACCAGCTGTGAAGACAATTTTGTCCCCCTCTGGTTTGACCATCTAGAGGAAACTTTTTCTTATAAAGAAGTTCAGTTCAAAAAGTTTTTGCCGCCTTCTGAAAACATTTATTTAATGAAACCCCTGCGAATTGAATTTTTTAATTGCTGACAGAAATAAAAATGTCAACTTACTGCATCTGAATTTAGCCGGTCCCTGGATGAGGCTTCTGACAGAGGTATATTAGTGATGGTTTTACAAATTACTTCCTTGACTTTCTCTTGAACCTCACCAGCATCTACTTGACTCTCCTTAAAGCAAAAATTTACAAAACTTTTCTCACTTATTTCTTACTAACCATAAATAACAACACGAATGAACATGTGAAAGAAAGACAGCTATTTTGTTCTACAGAAAAAAAAATTATGTCTGCTTATTGAAGCTAATATCTTTAAATCTTTTTGTAAAAAAAAAGCTTAATTTAATACCAATTGTAACTGACCCCTCTGTAATAGTGATAAAGTAATTATTGCAAGTTGCATGTAATCAGATTGGGGCTGGAGCCGGCTGGAGCAAGACAACCTACATGAGAGCTTTAGGTGGGACCATTCCCTTTTTCAAAGGGGGGGGGGGGGGGGAAGGGGGTTTGGGCAATTTTCTGGTGCAGGAAATGTTTTCCTCACCTTTCAGTTGTGCATGATTTTTTTGGGTAGGTGATAACTAGTCCGAGCAAGATTTGTTTCAACATTAAAAATAGGACCTGGATAATAGACAGCACTTGCTTGAATTTTTTTTTCCATGGCCCCCATTGCACGGTTTCACTGTGCAGGAAGTTTTTTTTTTTTTTTCAGAAATTGTCCAGCCCCCCCCCCCCCCTCCCTCAAGAAGTAATGGTCCATCCCTTTCGTTTATCCTTATGTTCATATGTAAGACAATGCTCGCTCACTCACTCACTCACTCACTCACTCATGCCCATTATGCCTTGGTAGCATGTAGGACAGCATCTAAGAAAACACTGGGGGAAATATAGGGCAGGTTTTTTTTTATGAATTGAACACTACCTATAAAATTTACAGCACACAAACAAACACCCCCTCCCCACCCCACCTCCCCCAAGCAGTCATCCAAGATCTTGGAGTTGACATGGGTTTTCAATGATTGCATGTAACTCAGACATCAGCTGTCAATGTTCCCTGGACAACCAGGTAAAGGAAGGTAAAGGAACAAAGCCCATATGGCTTGCACCACAATTAGGGGTTTCATTAAGGGCCGGACACTGGGCTAATTGACTGGCCGTGAGAATGGTTTTGCCCAGCTGGTTTGACCATCTACATATAGGCACAGTCTTGCAGCGAGTTTGATCCTTTCTTACATCCACCTGGTCAATAACAACCACCTCATCCTTACAGTTATTATCCGCATCTTGTTTTTAAACTATTGTAATTAATTAGATTTAACTATAATTTTTAACTATAAGTAATTATTAGATTTTATTGTAATTTTTATCAAATTTAAGATTTTCTGTCACCATTCTTACTAGCTTCTAGGGTTGCGCCTTGCATGGGTAACTTTATTTTCCCCTTCGCGCAATTCCTATTGGTCCTTTTCTTCTTTTAATTATATTGTAATTTTGTGACAGTTACTCGTTCACCACACGAGTGATATTTTCCCCACCAAAAAATGAATTATGTTCAAAATAGATTTAAGCCAACATGCTCATAGTACTGATTAGTACAGATTTTATTAACACTCCCCAAGGGAGCTTTCCAGACCTGATACTTCTCAGTACTAATACTACTACTAGTACTAATACTACCCATGATAACTAGACAGTAATTTTTGCTGTTTGCTGGAGCTTATGGAGAACCCTGGCAGAGGAAAGTTTTTCTCATAAAGGAGTTCAGTTCAAAATGTTTTGCCCAACTGTTGAAACCAGTTGCTCTCCTGCTGAAAACAGTAATGAAACCCCAGCCTGCTAGCTATGCATGGTGTACTTGAAGATGAGAGGACTAATAACACATGATTTAAGGTGAGTCTGAAGGTAAGAGACAACCAGCGACTGTCACTAGGCAACCGACCCTGCCAACCAAAGCTGCTGGCTCTCAGCAGTGGTGATGTGGACAATCAAGACCCTCACATTCTGCTTAAGTACACACCTGCTGCTAACTCTCAGGCTAACCGCTTGGAGAAAAACACTCACCACAAACTCCCGATGTGTTATCCAATGCTTTCTCCTCAGTTAACTCATGATGCCAAATTGTACTTATAAAAAAACTTTGTTTTATCTCTAGCCCAAAGGACAAACTCTAAATTCCATTCCTTGTGAACCTAAGTAATGCCTGAGAGTATCAACTTGAGCACTTCCACCTAAGACTGTGCTTTGTCTTGTGTACTGTACATACACATAACTGTCATGTTGTGAATCCATTAGCATGGTTTACTTCATGGCCTCGCAGTTTAACAAGATAATTTTTGTTCACAGCCACTACCAGCACAGTCAACCATGTTTCAAAATATATACAGTCAGGTAATTTTTACAATTTTTATCAGCAATGTGGTATACACTGTAGTTTGAGGTATAATTTGAGTGTACATAGCACAGACAAATTGATACCACACGATAATACATGTATGCTAACAAGAAAAGTAACGAAACGTAGATAACGATGACCATTTAATAGTGCTACAGTATAATACCAAACTCAACAATGTTGTTAAGCTCACTTTCAAGCTTTGAATGTCAATGTACAACAATAACATGTACATGTAGATCACAAAATAACAAAAATTTTAAAAGTGTGAATGTCTGATCAGTTAGCTTAGCATGGCAACAAAGCTAGCTTTATCTTTAATCAAGGTGTAAAGAAATTGCTACAAGTACCTGCTGCAGGCAAGAATGGGGTGTGTGTGAGTAGTGCTGGACACAACATATTAACTACTTACCCCATTCAAATCTGAAGGATCTGCTGATGTTTTAATGACACACTGAAGTTTTGATTCCTCACTTTGTTCTAAAACATCATTTGCAATCCCTGATTCAAACCACAACACAGTCATTTAACAACTGAACCCTTCATAACCAGCCACAGCAACCAGTAAATTGATGTACAACACAAACCCTTCATCTCAACCGCAGGATTTTTTTACCTTGCTTTGAAGAATCTTGCCCCATGTTGGGATAAGAAAAACCTGCTGTTAAGCCCACACTATTGCAAGGAATCCAGGATGATAAATATCTCTTGTGGTTCAAATGAAACTGGCAGTTTTTGTCAAAGTTGAATAATTAATTAACTACTACATGTAGCTTTCCAACTCTCTCAAGGATGACTAGTGTAATGTCAGAACAATGTTTACTGGAATGAAGACAAGAGGCAAGGGCCTGGGGAACAGTTGGCATTCCAAGATAATAACATCACCATGCATTTTATAACAAGGTCGATAAATTGAGAGTCTTGTCGAGGGCAACAGAAGTAGGTGAAGACAGTACACACTTGTGTCATCTGTCTATATCACTCCATTTTGTACCAATATGGACCTTGTAAAAGAACGTCACCAAAGGATAAAATACGACTGTTTTTTTCCTTGTTAATACCTGACATCTAAAATTAATATTTGGTGAAAACCTCTTTCAGTTGGTCCCGCAAGAAAAATTATTGATAGCTTTAAAACATATCATTTCCAGAAGTGACTGAAACCTAATTTCTCCACACAAAGTTAATACAGTGTCATGCACACAGGTGAGGAGAAGAAAGAAATTTGTCAACTAAAGAATGTTGCTCTGATCTACCACCAAACTCCCTAAACTATCACTATAAAGAAATGTATGCCAAAACATTAGGGAGAATGGTTCTTTTAAACAGACACAGGTTTAAACTCTGCCAAGTTTTAAGACAATATTGATGGTGGAAAATTGACAGAGAAGAATAGATTCTACAGGTGGATGGCAGGTACTTGTAGCCCAGCCAAAAAAAAGACAAACAGCTGGTTAGCATGCAAGGGATATATTTTAGAGATATAAATTCTTTTGGAAAAACGTTTACCTGTATTTCAGTGATAATGACGTAAATAAAACAATAATTGTAATATATAATTGACTAATCTTGTCGTAAGTATAGTAACTGGCAAAGACACCATTTAACAATTTTGAAAAGAAATGGAATACATACAACTGTAGGAAAACTCCATATTAAGTAGAGGTATTTAATATTAATAAAACAATGCATAATGAAAAGTTGACTTTGAAAATAACATGAGATTCTCAGATAGAAAGCAACTCCAGAATTTAATGATACATGTACATGACATTTATTATGTAGGCCACACATATAACATGCAATTCAAAAAAATAATTTTTTACAGTTGGTGTTAGCCTTGAGATTTTTCACTAATTTCAAAATTTTCCTCAGATGTTTAATTCACAAAGTTGTTTTCAGTACAGTTAATTAATATGCAATTACTGTAACGCAAGTTATGTACAATCAAGTAAATAGAGAAATGAAGCATTATATGGTAGTGCTTGTGGTTTTGAAAGCCAACAACATGTAAATTATATATTGATTCCCTAAAAATATTTTCTTTTAACTTAAAATCAGCACAAGGTCTACATAAATGTACATGTATGCTACATCTGGATATGCGTAATGTAGTATTGGTGTACATGAACATGCAAATGTTCTGGTTTAATTTTGTATTTTTCTATTTTTCTATTTATAATAAGTTTTTTTTAAGTCTCCTTCCAGATTATGATAATGAATATAATTATTGCATGAGTCAAAGAAATCAACCTTTCCATCCAGTATAATTCAAAATTGCCAGCGTGATAATTGAATAAGATGTAAACCACAACATTTACAGGTACAGGTACAGGTACACATCTAATGTGTTCAAATATTGTTGTTACCTCTGCAAGACATTTAGTTGACAAGGCAATCTCTGGAACACCAATGAACTGAACGCTTACTTCCAGTCTTGAAGGAGAAGTGCTTAACTTGAGAGCTACCTTGAATAAGAACCAGAACACAACTTGATTAGCAACCAATGAAAACCACTGCATTAGCCTCTTCTAGGGGTCCAGTTGTAAGTTGAAGTGTAGTGGGAAAAATGGCAGACAAAAAATAAGGGGAAGTGCAGCGCACCAAGCATCTTGTACCAAGACTCTCGCCATTTTTTTGCTCTGCCTTTTTTTCATGCTGCACTTCAACTAACTGAATACCTGGAGGAAGCTACAAATTCACAGGAAAAGGAGGCCTGGCTCTCAGTGAGATTGCCTTGTAGAGAAAAAAATATATTTATTTGCCAAAATTATTCAAAATATTCATAGAAACTTTGCACAGAAATTTTGACAATTAACAACTCATGTACAGGGGTCCCTTAGACATTTTCAGCAAAAAGGCAGCTGGTTTTCACAGACAGGCAAAACTGTTCAAGAAAAACTATAGCAAAAAAACTTTCCTCAAACCTGTTAATTTATCCAACCCTTACCAAAACCTCTGTTGGTGAAAATTAGTTCTATTTTCTAGTTCTACCATTCTACCAAGTGCTAAATTCTCAAACCTTACATTAACAGATCTTTACACATACATGTACTACTATAATGACAATTGGCAAAAGAGTATTTAAATTTTAGTCCATGTTTTTACCTCTCCAGTTAGTCTGACCACGCGCACTTCCATGTTAGTAGTTTTTGATCCATTACCAGTCAGATTAAGAACACGAACTAAGAAACCAAGATCTGCTGACTCCACATGAAAAGTGATGCACTGTTGTTATATTGAAATAAATGAATTTAATAATCACATAATTATGAGCGGTTTTCAATTGAGTGTCAAAAGTATTATTAGACAATTACTTTGGCATGGGTTTTACTATTATTTGATATTGGCTGACGAGTAGTCTAATTGGTAAGTAATTGGTTTGGTTTGGTTTTACAATACTCAATTGAAAACCACTGTCTTGCAAGACATACACACTGTACATTAAAATTAATAATGTGTTGCCCAATAAATAAGGCTGCATAATATTTCTTCACATTAAACATGTACATGTACATGTACTGCAGATCTGAGACTAGAAACCAGACAATATTAGCTATTGGTTAGTCAGTAATAACCAATTGATGAATATTTAAAATACTGCATGGTACATTATTTCATCAAACTTTGTTTTTTTTTAATTTTTGTTTCATTTTAATTGTTGTTGTTGTTGTTGTTTGTTGTTTTTTTGCATTTTACAATTTTAAAATAATAAATTAAGCGATCTGGTGAATGAAAAAGCATAGTAACATAGCTAGAAAATATGCATGGCTGTGGGTATTTCTTTTATAAGAGTCGTAACTAATGAAGAACACTCGAATGAGTTCTGATTGGCTCAGAGTTGAGTGGTTCAAGATGTACAGTAGACCATATTGTTTTCCAAACGATTTGTAAAAGTGTTGTTTCATGATTAAATGTTGCGTTATTTAAACAGTTTTGTTCTTCATTAATATTCATATTTTCGATTATCCGGACCCTCGATTATCCAGACTATTTTGTCTAGTTTCAATGGATAATCGAGGTTTGACTGTACTGGTATTCTAATGCAAATGCTGTAATCTGATTGGCTGAGCCACTGCACATGATCAGCCATTAGTGTGCAGGCTGGCTTGGTGTGGTCGACAAAATTGCAATGTTTCCTCATTTCTCCAAAGTTTTGAAAGGACATTTAGAAACAAATGAATAAACAAAATTCCTTAGAAGACTAAAAGGGGGGCATTTACGGTTTCTTGAATTAAAAAAGCTTGAAACTGGTTAGCACATGTACACAACTGCAAATGTAAAATTGAAAATTAATTCAGTCCACACGATCGCAAATTCTCTTAAGCATGAAGTTTAATACTAAGACTAGAAAAAATTGGAGTTGTTATTTGAAGGAAATTTCAGTTAGAATTCTACTAAAACAATTAGATTATTCGCTCTCAATCTCGATTATTCAGCCTCATCAACTATCACCTCACTGAAATCTTCAGCTCATAATCTAATTGTTACATAGGCTCAAAAATACAACAATCCCCCTGTTATTCTAATATGGCAGTTTTTGCACCCTGGGGATGTACAGCTGCTTACATAGCTGTGGATACCAGCAGCTTGTCATTGACTCACCTGCATGTTGCCGCTAACACACAAACAGTAGACGCTTGTGAGTTTAGGCGGTAGGCAGCCTGGACTAAGACCATCTATTATAATCCTCTGATCTTTCTAAACCAGAAAACAAAAAACAGCATAATAATTTCAACAAACAGCAATGAGCTTAAAATTTACATGTATATTAGTTGATACAAGCTTGAGCAAACAAAAGTGAGTTTTCTTGATATCCATGTACTAGTTATTGACTTAGCGGCATATTAACATTTTCGGGCAGTTTTTGATGTTGAATGCTTTTTCAAATTTTTGGTTTATTGTTTTCCATGGAAATATCAAATGAATAAATTACATATATACAACCTTCAACCTATAATGTATTTCCAAAGCAGGTGTAAATATTTTCATTTCAATCAGATTAAGGGAGACTGGTGAAAAGGTAATTTAAATTGCTCGGTATGATCCAGAAAAAAACTGTATCGAGACACCTTAATTTGTATAAAGTACTGTTAACTTTATTGTGATTTCATGCTCTTCAATATGATCCCTTGCCCAGGAGGACAATACTGTCACCTTTTTACTGATTTTACTCTTTTCCAATTTTTCCATTTAAACAAAACATACATGTAAGCTGCGCCACTCAATTTGTCATGCCAAATTTAGTAAACGTGTGAGGTTTCACAAGAATCTGCACACTCATTAAAGCATGGCACCCCAAACTTGCTAAGTTTTACAAAGAAATATATGCCAGGGGTTATATTCACTGAATTCGGCATGATAAATTGATCTATGGAGCTGTTGTTTTTGTTTGTATGAAAGATATGAAAAATTGTTGATATTGCATGACATCAGTAAAAAGGTCCATTTCTTAACTTAATATGTGTGACCCTACCCAAGAGGAAATTTGGCAGCACCCCTACCAAGAGGTGGCCAATCGTCAAGTGCACATCCACAGTATTCAGCTACTGTAAATAGGTGATTGACTTGGCCTTCATTAGTGCTATCAATCTTGTAACCACCTAGAGCCTGTTCAATAACATTCTGCGTCGAAAACCATGATAAGGTCTATTTACATTTATCTCCATCTATTTATATTTGCATAGGTAATTGTATAAATGCGAGTGCAATTATGTATTTACACTACGAGTGACATTTGCAAATTCTCTCAAAATTGCACAAGCCTTTAGGCAAGTGCAATTTGAAAGAATTTTCAAACATCCCAAGTAGTGTAAATCCTTATTATTATTGCTCAAGCCTTCATATGATTACTCATTATATGATTGACAAAGTCACGAAAGCACACATTAATTTGCACAGCAGTACAAAATAAAAATTAAAGATAAATTCGCCTGCTTTCAGCCAATCACAATAAAGTAATTTTTTCAGTTCTATAATATTTAATCATAAATTAATTAATTTCCCCCTCTTTTGCTTAGCTGTTTTAAGGAGAAGAACATTAATTATTCATTATACTTGTAGGTTGCATTGCATATATATTTAGACAGAAGTTACAAGTAGTTGAAATGATTGCAATCAAGTCTATTCACATCAAAAACATAATATGTTAACTCATAAATATTACGGCTAGACAATTTGCGTGTTCAAGCGTGTAGGGAAAATAATATTAGGAGTGAATATAGGCTTACCTTTAAAATTGCAGGATATTAAAAAATAAACAACACCACTATCGAACCTTACCTTTCTATCTTTTTGAAGTTGTTTGTTTAATGCTCTTATCCATAACTTCACAATGTTCGGAGTGCGATCTTTGCCTTCAGCATGAAGATAAAACCAAGCTAGTGTTGAATTCACCCATTCGCATGGTTCGATTGTCACAGCTCTATTATCCTTCGTAAACGTTCTACTCTTTCGGCCGGACTGATCATCTTCGTCGCTATCTTTACTCTTAAAAGGCCTTCGAAGAAACAGAACCACTAAGAACAGAAGTAAGAGATGAAGAAGACCAACGTATACCTTAACAGGCAAGGACAAGTCCTGTACGACCATCACCGCCATCACAAAAAAGTTTAAATTTAGACAGTTATAAATACATGTATTTTTGACAGTGAAGATCAAGACAGTCGTGAAGGTAATCCAACACGCAGCTACCCATGGAAATCGAGACAGCTAATTCGACTAATCCTGTCAAATAGCCACGGAAACTAAAGACGCCATGAAAATACTTTCGAGAGCGAAGGTCGCGTCGCGAAGGTATCTGTCTGCTGGCTTGGCGGGAAGGTGAATGGCGGAAACAACTGACGAACTCTGTTTCACGTGCAGTCTGCCACGAGATATTTTGTAATTTAAATCCTTTGCAGTCTTTTGTTCATACACTGTTTGATTCAAATGCTAATGTGCCATGATCTTTCATGAATATTCCAGAAAATTATCCTGAAACACAGACGGTCGACCTCCAGAAGGTCAATTTTAACTGTCCTAATCGCTCTTTACAGCTCCACACTTAATGCGTGAGTCATCAATACGTGATGCTTTAGAAGGAACTTTTCTTCTTTTGACTACGTATTTCAAGCACAGTTTGGATGGACTGAATTCGAGAATTCAAGAGGAAAACATGAATCGAAAGAACTTTCGAACGCCGGTTTCGAACTCTCTCTCACCTTTGCAATTACAAAATGAAAGTGAGGAGATTGGACACTAATGTGTCAACTTGAAATAATTAGAGCGGAATGGACTTCAGAACAGAAAGGACTTTGTTCTGTAAAGTTTTCATGTGTGAATCAGTCTCCAAACACTTAGAAAGCGCTTGAAGGGTAAAATAAATCAGAAAGTACAAAGCTGGTATTAATTTATTTAGGAGGAGTGTTTTAACCTGGATTTCCGGTCTTAACTTTTATGATTTGCTACATTCCTAGACCAAGTTGTAATTCAACGATTATTACCAAGGCGTTTTCATGGATAAACGATCAACTTGATCACTTTCGGAATTTTAAACTAAGGCCCCGCCTACAATACGCCTGAGCAAACGTTTCCGAAAAGCTCAGTTTTCAAAAAGTTTTTAGTCCACACTAAAAGCTACTAACTGATGCAAGGCCGGAGTTTTCAAATTCCTCCGGTTTAAAGAGAGTGTCAATGAGGTTTAACCCGATCAGTATAAAATAAGGCCAGAGAGGCCAGAGAAATCACATTGCTATCGTGACGTCATCGTTTTCGAAAAACTCCATTTTCGAAACGCTTTTCATCCACTCTACAAGCTGCTAAAATGCAAAGTTTCAAGAGCGTTTTCAAAAACCTCCGTTTTCGTGACGGGTTACTAGGGACAATAGACCTAACCGTAGAAATAAAGCTGCGTTTCAACCTCCGGCGTAGCGTCAGGACGGGGCCTCAGGTAGCGTCCACACTAAACTGGAGAAATTTGAAAACGCAGCTTTATTTCTACGGTTAAGCCTACTGTACACGCTAATCCGTCACGAAAACGGAGCTTTTCGAAAACGCTCTTGAGACAAGACAAGCGGATCTCTTTTTCTCTCCCAGACCCCCCTCGTCGCCCGCCCGCTTTTTCGATCGTCCCCACTAACCGAGAGCCAAGAACAAGCTAAAACAACTCTGACTTTTTCGCTCAAAGGAAGTTTCAAAAGACTTTTTCATTCTCGAAATTTCTCATTGATACGATTAATCAGTACCGCGCGAGGCCGATTTGAAATTACGAGCATGATTTTCTCCCTGAATAGGTTACATTCGATGTATCAATATTCTTACATGGCTCCGAGGCTTTCAGGAGTTCTATATTTGGTGTTTTCTTCTTTGTATCCAAGTCTCTTTTGGGAATTGAGAGACAAAAGAAACTTTAAAAATTTACAATTTTGACCCAAAAGCCTCGGAGCTATGTTAAAAAATTGATATATCGAACGTGGCCTATTGTGCTCCACTCGGTCCAATTACCATTACAAATAGGACCATCGTGTTATCAAAGGGATCATCATACAGCCATAAGCTCTAGACTTGAGCGGACACTAGACAGCAGATCTTTTTTTGCTGCAATAGAAACTCTAGAATAAACACATTAGCTTAAAACAAAAGACTCTGCTCGGTCGGGGTCCTGTCGAAACGTTTGGAGGTTTTCCAAACTATTCCTTCTATCACATATTAACTGTGCTAAGACCATCTTTTCCGAGCAAAGCCTTACTTAAACTTTATTTCCCAGTTATTCAAAAAGTAGGCTGCAGTGCACTCTCTTGTGTACAAATTCTGTTCTGAAAACTGAAAACTAATTACTCGATGTTGGACTTGATATTTGCAGGTGTTCGGGGAATGATTACATCGGTGCTATGGAAATATGCGTAAGAAACAAAATAATTCGAAAGTTCTCAGTAAAAAAATAAGTTAAAAAGTATGCTGCAGTGCACTTTCTTATGTACAAATTCTGTTCTGAAAACTGAAAACTAAGTATTCGATCTATTTTCAGGTGTTCAGGGAATGGTTACATCGGTGCTATGGAAATATGCGTATAAGAAGCAAAATAATTCGAAAGCTCTCAGTAAAAAAAAAAACTCATCATTGAATTAAAAATTCATAGCTTACACAACCCTGATTTAGCTTCTCCAACCATATCAAAGGTTTTTTCAATGGAATTTCGTTGTACAATGTTTCCTTTCCTTTTTGTGCTTTATTGCCTTTGCCAGGCAACAGGAGCTCTCTCCCAGTCGCTTACAGACAAAGTTGAGTCCTCGAATTCGGATCTGTTTGGCAAACGCGTGGCACGATGCAACTGGAAATGTGTTGTTGTTCAGTCTGCGGACTTCGTACCAAGAATGAAATTACTTATTAGTAACTACAGGATTGTGTCGCTACACCTTACACTGAGGAAATACGTCGGTGACAGTTGTCTAAACCAAACGGAGTTTTTGAAGCCCCAGGTGACCTGCACCTCTGTAAAACTTCTATTTTGATTCGTTCTTGTTAATCTGCACCTCTTTTGTTTTTAGGGGTAGGGGCATTGTTTGTGTTGTATACCTATTGTTTCGTTTGGCCAATCATGAAGACCCTTGTTAACGGTGCAGGTCGGCCCTGAGGTCATCAAGACTTGCGAAGGCTTGGATATGGTCCACAGTCAGCACTAGTGTGAAAAACGTATTTTACCTACCTTATAGCGACGAAAAGGGCCCCCTTAGCGACGACTCGCCGAGATCGCGGCCGGATCCCGCCAAGATCCCGGTCCTTATATTACAAGGGAAGTTACTTGGTGTTAATCTTGTTAATGGCTTAAGGTGGTCATACACAGATACCTGGTGATTAAAATGCTTGTATCCCCTCCAGAAATCCACTTCACTTTCATAAAGCTTTTAGTTCCTTAAAAACTATGACTTGAAACCCCCTTCCCCCTCCCCCCTTCCCGATCTAGAATTTTCATTTATGACTTCCTTCCTTCCTTGTGGGAGGGACTGTTTCTGGTAACTACACAGTACCCACAGTTTTGTTAGAAGAATCTCTGATTTGTTTGTAGGATCCTGTTTGAATCAGAACCAAGAAAATGTTTGATGAAAAGGCTGCAGAAGCCAGCGGACTCATAAACTCTGGCATGCTTTATTAACTGTAGGGAATCATGACAAGATAGTGATGGAATGTTTGTAAGGAAAGTGGGAGTCAGAAGTGGTTGGTTAGATCAATTATTTTAATTGAAGACGTCTTGAATTTTTTAACCATGATATTCTTATTTATCAATTAAACATCAATCATACCGTAGAATTATGGGGAATATAAGAATGTGTAATTAGGTAGGGTTGTTATCTATCTTTTCTTGCTTTCCTGTTTCTGAATATATAGACATTACAGTTGAAGCGCCCAGGCAAGAAAGTCCTCCTGGTTTTTTTGAAACAATGAAATTTTATTGCTCCAAAAAACCAGAAGCATGTTTTAAAACCCCGAGGCCTTCAATTTTAGGGAAGAAATGATTTCTGATTATTTCTGATTTATGTTATGAAAACTACTGGTATTTTAGTATTTGACACGGCTGTGGTTTACCTTAACTTCACGGTACTTGAAACGTGTTAGTTTGACAATTAACTCATCTAATATTTTCATGTTAACGAAAGCATCTTTATTCAGCGCTGTTGATGAAAAGGGAAGTGAGTTTGTTCGAGACCATAACAAATTAAGTTAATTTCATTTCATTTCATCAATTGGCTGGCCCTAATTGCAAGTGCCCATTACGAAAATTTATAGCGGAGCTCCTGCGCGCCAATTAAGGCGCGCGAACGGCGCCCCATACTATAGAAAATTTGGTAACCCATCGATCTCAAAAATTTTGGCTGTCATGTGACTGTCTGCACGTCCGCACGTCCGTAAGTCCATACTCCAAGTCCCATACCTTTAAAAATAAGAGAGTAGCACCATTATCACAGGTGCATCAATGATATTGGACATCCGTGTTATGATCAATTGACAGCTGTCAAAGCAAGGTATCCACTGACCAGTATCACGTGACCATATCGCAGGCTCAGGTCAAGAGCTCATTGAGATCGCGTGTCTTTTTGAAGTTGAGCACTGACCAAGCAATGGGTTTTCAATTGGATCGTGGGCTTAAGCCAGGTTAGTATTCTAGGGCATGCTAGGGGAGAGTGAGGGAGAACGCGCAAAGGCAATATTTCCATGAAAATTAAACCCTGACGCTTTGTTGACTTTTCTTTCAACATATTCCTTGCACATTCGTATCTTGGAAAGTCCTTGATATATTGTGTACGTAATTTCTACAATCTTGGGTACACTCATTAGGTATGGCTTGTTAAAATGTAACTAGAAAAAAAAATTGTGAAGTCACACGCTGAACAATCACATGCTCACAATTGATAATTTTTTCAGTTTCTCATCCAGGGAAAAGAATCCTCTTTTCATTTATGGTTAATTATTGTAATCAGGAGCTCCACTTTTGGGCTTGGCTAAATCTATATAGCAACATGTGATTTGAACATGAGCTCAATGGTTTAGTGGTATCTACAACTTTCAAGTACTTTATCAGTATCTTTTCTGGAACAATTTATCTTTATCACCTACTGTGATGTATGGAATACTGAATGTGAATATTTTTATATGTTGCTGTATATTAAGTTATTATTAGTATCTTAATAGAGTCAAACTTATATTTTGAATTTGTAACTATTTATATCATTAGGATTTAGTGCCCAAATACTATACAAATTAATCAGATTTTAGAAATTCAGACATGCACCAATCATTATAGCAGATTGTACATTAACTAATTTTATTTCATCTTTTGAGTTTAATAACTGAGCAAGAAAAGATGGTTGATAAGAAAGTTTTCATTTCTAATTGTCCCTTGTTTTGCTTAGAAATGACACCAAAAGAATAATTAACAACATCAACAAACAACAAAAGTGGTGTTGAATGAAACGTTTTTTTAATTTTTTTTCACTTCCTGCTTACAATTTCTCTTTCGCATGACTTCAGGTCACACTTCTAACAGTACCTGCACATATATAACACTCTAATTTTATTCTCTCTATGCATCAGTAACCCTACAGGAATCCATAACGAATCAAAAAAATTTTTACTTTTTGTCTCAGGAATGAATGTATATCTTAAAGGTCTTGAGTTACAAATGTGTGACCTGACATGTAGGTAGTAAATATATAAGATCAGAGTTTTGACTCTTCTCAAAAAAACAAAATTGGTGCTTTTTGCTACCATTTAAGATGATTTTGTTAGAAGACTAATTCATTAAGGGTATTGAGAAAATTGATTAAATCCAACAACAGTTGTCTTGAGTTCCATGGCTTGCTATTTAACTTTTCAAACCACTCCTTTAGTAGACTGTCAGCCTCAGCATTTCCGGTTAAGAGGTGCTGTTCAAAAACTGGTGATGAGCTTAATTCATACATAGGCTTATGAGAATCAGGGGAGAAAAAGAATTTGCCTCCTTGTTGAGATTTATATGTTGAACTTAAATTTGTCACATTTTCTATATAAAGAGTTCCTGGAAAGCAGCACGTAGAAACAGCAGCATCATAACTTGATTCATCATCAATAATCATGCATTGCCTCAAAATAAAAAAGATTTCTAACACTCGTACTGGAATCATCTTGTCAGTCCAATGTGTGTCCTCCTTGTAGTTCTTGAACATAAACAAGATTATGTTCTTTATGTGGTAAGACCTGACAAGCTTGTGACAGCATCTTTTGCATCCAAAGATTTTACTTAGTGCCGGAAGGAAAGCTGATAGAATGCATTTTGCCGTGCAGTACACTTTAATGCGCCCATCTCCTGGTGGGAGAGACTTAAAGTAAGAAAGTTCTTGCTGTGGGGCAGTGATTCTTGTTGTAATAGCTTGACGAGAAGCATCTGTGTTACCAAGAATTGCGAACAATTCTAGTGGTAACTTCTCCATGACGTCAGATATGTAACTAAACAACAAAGCTTGAATAGTGAGGTAGTCTTTCAAATTTGGATGTGCGTCATCTGGAATGGACAGAGCCCCCTTAAAATCATCAGCGCCTATTGGTAAACACAGGCATATGTCAACGTCTACGTCTAAATCGAACTTGTCGTGCGTCAAATGCAGTGTTGAAGCTATACTAGAAGCACATGGTCTTTTTTCCTCAGTAGTGACTCGCGATCGACGCCACCCGGGTAACAGGCGAGAATCAAATGTGTTGATAAACAACTCCATAAACTTTGAACGCAGTGCAATATCGAGAAAATCAGTGGTCTCTGCATGAACCTCGCATTCAAACGGTAAGAGATCCACAACTGACGGGTCCTTCACGTAAATCCTAACTGCATCTTTTCTGACAACCGTTTGAAAGTATTCTCTGTTGGCAAAATACTCCATGATAACCAGGAAGTCAAATTCGTCTGGGGCCTCTATTTTCGTTTTCTCAGCCACACTTCCGGCTTGAACTAGTTGACATTTTTCGAAGCATTTGTAAGACTTTCCAAGCTCGTCTAGGCTATCTTGTAACATGGTTGTTATTTCATGCAGTATTTGGCAACTGTTTTGATTATTATGAATGTCCAGTTGGTTAGAAAAACTTTGGAGAAATGAATCAAACACCGGACCAACTGAAACTGGGATTTCGTGCATTGGAGAAGCTTTGATATTTGTTAGTCCTTCGGTGTTGTCTGTTAATTCCCATTTTTCATACGGCCAGGCAGGGATCCTCACTTTCAAGCAACCGCCCTCGTGTTGCAAAACAGGCTCCTTTTTTGACGCCATTTTCCAAACAAACCAAGGAGGAAAGAAACCGATCTTCGGTTTTGTTTCGACACGTCACGCAAATGTCCCCGATTACCAAGTGAGCGTTGCGTGACCGAGAGGTAAAGAAAAGCAGAAGTACAGAAGAAGTCACATTAGTCGTCGCCTCCAAACCAATTTTCACGCATTTAGTTTATTCAATTATGCATCGCTGAGCCCTCACCTATCGTTTATTAAAAAGAGGAACTATTAGCGTTTCAGTCTTCACCTGTATATATTTGTTGACATAGTCGTGTCAGTCGTGCCCGGAGGGGGGTACTTCCAGAAAAGTTGGGTAGGAGTGTGCGGCCCACTTCCCAAAACCCTGACCCTATTTATGACCAATTATTTCCCATTATTCTGGAAATTATGAAGGGCTTTTGTTGACGGTTTTATCGATAAAGATGAAAAGGTAGCTTCCTCTAAGAAACATACCCAGTTCAAGACTAGAGTGCTAAAACCATACCCTATTTATAATCAAAATGGCCAAAATCGATACCCTTACCCTATTTATCACCAAAACGGCTGAAAAAAGGCCTACCCTTTGGGGCCGCACATACCTTTTGGCCCATATAAGGGAGTACCCCCCCCCCCCGGGCAGTCGTGGAAGTATCAATCTGAAACGTGCATGCAAATGATGGCTGTTCATCTGTGGCTTCGAGCAGAGAAGAAACCCAACGAAAGACCGGTGTTTAGATAATTGCTAATTTCCCATTAAATTTTCCCTATAGTTATAAAACACTTTGAGCCAATTGCAAAAACTTGCTTTATATATTATTCTTATCCAATTTTCGCCGTTAAGTAACGGCTAAAATCGAATTTGCGACCACCTCTCGTAAGCGACCACCTCTCCTCAGCGACCAGTTTTCCAAAATATTAAACGTTTCCCAGTCAAATCTCTATCTTTGGAACCTCTTGCAAAAGACCACCTCTCGTGAGCGACCGCGACCACTTTTAGAGCCAAAAGTTTGAAAATTTCTGTTGTTTTCAACCTCCCGTAAGCGACCACTTGACAAATAATAGAGCCAAAATTGGATAACAAGGTGTTGTAACAATAGCGCAATACTCGATAGTACAAGAGACTGATATTTCTCAATGGCAAGCACAGTATTGTTTCTCGAAATTGACTTTTGACATCAATAAAACATTTAAAACATTGGGTAAGTCTCTGCAGTAACATATGCTAATGAGGCAAAACTTTCACCCAATATGGTCTTAGCTCTCGTAAGCGACCACCTCCCGTAAGCGACCACCTTGGCTTGACACTTTGGGTGGTCGCTTACGGGAGGTTCGACTGTATATGCTTGAACAATTTTCCCCGTTAAGTAACGGCCAAAATTATATTAATAACCCATATCATATTACAGGTGACACTAGTATCTTTGCTATGATTTTGCACGGAACGAACATGTTGACGAATATCTCAACTTTGGGACAACGCACGCACCTTAAACTTGAGAACTGTCTTCTTTATTTATCGTTTATAATATCACAATTTCTTAACTTAATCCACGGAATGGTTTTTGATTTCATTTTTTATTGCGTGACAACGAACACACTGTATTATTATAAGTGACTTACATAATGAGTACCCTTCAGGTTTTCCGCCAGAAGTGTTACCACGCATCATCGTGATTGGTGCCTTGGGCCGCTGTGGTTTAACCCGG
The DNA here is from genome assembly GCF_964199315.1 of Orbicella franksi. NCBI lineage: Eukaryota > Metazoa > Cnidaria > Anthozoa > Scleractinia > Merulinidae > Orbicella > Orbicella franksi. The sequence goes on from NC_138151.1 coordinate 29,381,864, forward strand.
TCAGAATAAAATAAGGCTTGTGGACTGCGGACTGTGGACTACGGACTACGGACTGCGGACTGCGAGCAACGGACTGGGTATAAAAAACGGACTGACGTATAAAACGCGGACTAATTAAGCATTACGGACTGGGTATAAAACACGGACTCAGGTATAAAACGCGGACTGCGGACTAAATACCGCCTACCGACTGCTGAGTGGGTATAAAACATATTGACAACGACACATGGCACAACATAGCGCAACATAGCACAAAATAAAAATTTAACCGTTAGCCGTAAGAACCACTACCCCATTGAGACCCTCTTTAAAGAGTTTTTTTCAAAATTTAAAGCTCCGTTTTCGTGACGGATTAGTGTGGACGGTAGATCTAACTCGACCAGGGAAATCACATTGTTATCGTGACGTCATTGTTTTTGAAAAGATCCATTTTCAAAACGTTTTTCGTCCACTCTTAAAGCTGCTAAAATGCTAAAGGTTCAAGAGCGTTTTCAAAAACCTCCGTTTTCGTGACGGGTTACTAGGGACAATAGACCTAACCGTAGAAATAAAGCTGCGTTTCAACCTCCGGCGTAGCGTCAGGACGGAGCCTCAGGCAGCGTCCACACTAAACTGGAGAAATTTGAAAACGCAGCTTTATTTCTACGGTTAAGCCTACTGTACACGCTAATCCGTCACGAAAATGGAGCTTTTCGAAAACGCTCTTGAGACCAGGGGAATTTGAAAACGCCGGCTTTTCGTTTTCGTCGAACTATTCGAGCCAGCTTCCTCAAACACAAATAATACAGAATGACCGGTGATTGTAGCGTTTTTAAAATTCCTCCGGCCAAGTGTGGACGGAAAACAGTTGATGCGTTTACGGTGTAAAATCTCCGTTTTCAAACTCCTCCGGTGTAGTGTGGGCGGAGCCTCAGACACAACTATGTCAGGTTATTTTCAAAATGAAACACAGAATTTAAAACACATATATCTTATCAGATGTTTTGGTGTGTAGTATCGCTTTATATTTTTACGAGTTGTGCCGTATCAGTTTGACGAGCCCGTAGGGCGAGTCACTGGAGTCAAAATACAAACAGCGAGTAAAAATATAAAGCGATACTACACACCAAAACATCTAATAAGGGATTTATTATCCAACTGCTGTAATCAATAAATTTGTCAATGAAAGGGGGAGAGTGTGACAGTTTTGCACGCGCGCGCCGAAGTACGGCTTGTAATTCGGGCCGGGAATCCTATAATTGGATACTATACCTTAAGCTTCGCCATTCGCACGTCAATTACATGAGCTTTAATGGCTTTCTTCTAAATGTTCCCTACAGTTTATACAACTTAATGAAAACACTACTAGCCTGTTTGAGGCCCTCGGTCAGTGGGAACGATCGAAAAAACGGGCAAGCAACAAGCGGATCTCTTTTTCTCTCCCAGACTCCGCTCGTCGCCCGCCCGCTTTTTCGATCGTCCCGGGGCCCTGGATCGTCCCCACTGACCGAGAGCCAAGAACAAGCTAAAACGACACTGACTTTTTCGCTCAAAGGAAGTTTCAAAAGACTTTTCAATCTCGAACTTTGTCATTGATACAATTGATCAGTACTGCGCGAGGCCGATTTGAAATTACAAGCATGATTTTCTCCCTGAATATATAGTAGGCCACGTTCTAGCTGCAGACAGTACTGTTTCGGCCTTCTGGGCCTCATCAGTGCAGTGCTGCGACGCTAGGATGGAGGAGAAGCCATATGGTCTCCCTATATCAATATTCTAACATGGCTCCGAGGCTTTCAGGAGTTCTATATTTGGTGTTGTTTTCTTTGTATCCAAGTCTCTTTTGGGAATTGAGAGACAAAAGAAACTTAAAAAATTTACAATTTTGACCCAAAAGCCTCGGAGCTATGTTAAAAAATTGATATATCGAACGTGGCCTATTGTGCTCCACTCGGTCCAGTTACCATTACAAATAGGACCATCGTGTTATCAAAGGGATCATCATACAGCGATAAGCTTTAGACTTGAGCGGACACTAGACAGCAGATCTTTTTTTGCTGAAATGGAAACTCTAGAATAAACACATTAGGTTAAAACAAAAGACTCTGCTCGGTCGGGTCCTGTCGAAACGTTTTGGAGGTTTTCCAAACTGTTCCTTCTATCAAATATCAACTGTGCTAAGACCATCTTTTCCGAGCAAAGTCTTCCATAAACTTTATTTCCCAGTTATTCAAAAAGTAGGCTGCAGTGCACTCTCTTGTGTACAAATTCTGTTCTGAAAACTTAAAACTAAGTATTCGATATATTTGCAGGTGTTCAGGGAATGATTACATCGGTGCTATGGAAATATGTGTAAGAAACAAAATAATTCGAAAGTTCTCAGTAAAAAACAAAAATCATCTTGAATTAAAAATTCATAGCTTACACAACCCCGATATAGCTTCTCCGGCTACATCAAAGGTTTTTTCAAGGTAACTTTGTTGTACAATGTTTCCTTTCCTTTTTGTGCTTTATTGCCTTTGCCAGGCAACAGGAGGTCTGTCCCAGTCGCCTACAGACAAAGTTGAGTCCTCGAATTCGGATCTGTTTGGCAAACTCATGGCACAATGCAACTGGAAATGTGTCGTTGTTGAGTTTGCGGACTTCGTACCAAAAATGAAGGTACTTATTAGCAACTACAGGATTGTGTCGCTACACCTTACGCTGAGGAAATACGTCGGTGACAGTTGCCTTAACCAAACGGAGTTTTTGAGGTCATCAAGACTTGCCAAGGCTTGGATATGGTCCACAGTCAGCACTCGTGTGAAAAACGTATTTTACCTACCTGATAGCGATGACTCGTCAGGAATCTTGTTCAGCAAATCAGTCGAGGGACAAATAGAAGGTAACGTTGCATGCACCTTTAATCTTTCCACGGATCAACCATACTCGTCCTTAAATGATGTAATTGCAAAAGTTCTGATGGAAGAAGTTGAAGAATCAGACGAAGTCCGCGGGCAGTTTGGAGCAGCCTTGTGCTACAAGGAGAGAGAACTGACTAGTTTATATGCGTGTCTAACTATTGATAAGAGCGCCAAAGACACAACTGGCACGCTACCACCAAGTAGAACCCTAGAATGGCCAGTTCGAGTTCAGCCGGGTTTTATTATCTTAATATTAGTTTTTTCTATACTGTTCTTCCCTGCGGTACTTTGCTTATTTTCTCCGACATATGTTAGTACTCAAAATCCAGCAGAGGATTTGATTGTTCTTGATGGACCGAGTCATACAAGCATTCGAGGTTGGATAGCAAATACTGTGTCGATACTGTCTTTGAAGCTAGGTATTGGGCCCATAACTTTGACAGCTTGCCATCTGTAGTCTAGTTTCAGCATGCACCAAGTTAGCCAGAACTCTTTGAGAAAAACACAAAAAAATTCACCACATTTTCTTATGATCATTGCTTGTATCTGTAAATGCTGCTTAATCTCTTCCCCCAGTCCTAATGCGTCATGAAAATTTTTCTCCTCTTTAACATAATCACAAACAAAACATGGCTTTAGGAAGGACAAGCGGGTCAAAAATACCCTGCAAAAACCCCGTGTACACAACAACGTACTCAAAATTGACAGCACATAAATAGTTTTAAGTGTGAATTCCTTTGCATGTATATCAAGATCTGGATATACCGATGAAAAATGTAAAACTAACAGTAAAATTAAAATCACAATCCAACTAACAATCAAAATGAGAAAAAACGTACCTGTTTTTTTCACTTGTACTTGTAGTGGTGATTTCGCTGATTTTATGTCTCGTTTTCTATCTTGTTTTAGTCTTCTACTCGTGTCCCATGACATCCATTTTTGATTTTTATGCCCAGTTATTTATCAAAATCAGTGAAACCAAATGCATGACGATTACACGTATTTTTTTGTTGTCGTTTTCCCTCATGTTTCCATGTGGGACTGCAGTGAGTCTCTTCAAGAGAAGGGTGATATTGTCAGCATCTGGTCGTCAGCGAAGATTTTGAATCTCGCGCTCGGAAATTGGCTGAGAGTCGGTTCTTTGTTCTAGAAACAATAGCGCCTTTCAAGCTGCAAACAATAAAAAATGCCCATAAACGGTGTGCCATTATCCAAAAATTAAACACAAAGTCTGATATGTGCTGTTGATGTCAGCCTCTGTATTCGTCAAAGCCAGCACAATAATTCTGAGTACTGAAAATATCGCGTCTTTTACGCTAATTGTCCTCGGTATATCTTACTGCTCGCGTTGCTATAATTCTTTTACCAGCAAATATGACGATCTCGCAGCAAAACTGTACAGCTTTTTAAAAAAAGGAGTGCAGGCGAACAATCAACTTGCCCTTTACCTTAAGCATAACAAAAAGAAAGCGATTCCTAAAGACCTTTTTGATAATCTGTGCCAAGAAAATATGCCCCTCGGAGGAAACATCTGCAAATTGTTGTTCAGAATTTTTGTAATCTGTGCTTTTTTCTCATTGGTTTATAAAATTGTCACAGGAACACCAGGTGTTCCCGAAAGAATTCGAATAACGACCACGTTTTTGGTCGCTGTTAGCCCGATGATTGTAGACATCGTGGTGCTAAAGAAAAGCGATAAGATGGAAGAGCTAAAGCAGGAAGAAATAGATGAAAAGATACGGATTAAAGTGGATGAGTATATTGAAGCAACCCGCCCAAATCAACATGGGCTGCATGATGAAAGAGAAGGTGGGCGTTCAGCCGCGGATAGCCGTATCGACATAAGGAGCGGGAGAATAGAAACGCCAACAACAGCTTTGCCATCCGGCCACGATTCAAGTACCGCTCGAGGTGCTCAGTTCGTTACCTCAATTTAAGACTATGACGAGAAAAAGACTCTTAATGGACAGCTAGCTGAATTTATAAGAATTCAGCACTCAGCTGGCTTAAATTACCTGCAAGAAACAGTTTAATTATTTTGAAAGCTTCTATTTGATCTAAATTTCTAAATTTTAATTTTTAGTTACACAGGACTAATTTCATTTTCGTTGAATATTGTCCTTCAATAGCATTTTCTTTACATTTGTATGTAAGCCTTACGCAGAATATTTTTCTTATCCCTGATTTTATAGTAGTTTCAGGCCTCGCCTGAACTTTTGCCAGTTGTTATAACTTTATTTTGTTTTGTTTTACTCCACATCCTTTTATCTTGTTATATAGTAAAACTAGTTGTAGTCTTATTAATTACGTTTGTAGCTTTTATTACTATTCCGTATTTTAAACATTTAAGATATGCTTTAGACTTTTTTTTTTTTTAGAGGACCTTCTTGAAAACCGCCTATGGGTAATTGGAGCCTCCTCTTAAAATATTAAAATGTATTATTATTACATTTTAATATAGCTAACGTTAACGCTAAAAAATACTGAGCAACCCCGTAGAACTTACAATACAGGAAAGGCTGACTTAGCTGAAGTAATGATTGAATGTGATTGTATTCTGTTTGTGTGGGCTCGTTACGTACGTAGCAGATGCTCTGATTTGTAGTTGTCAATGCAAGGAGACAGATCTAAGTCCAAAACGGGATCGATTTGGTTTTCTTTATTGCAAATCTAGTTATCAAGGTTTTCAACCTTACTAAACCAAATGTAACCTATTGTATTTTCCCTTATGAAATTATGTGTTTAATTTAGTCCCTGAAAATACTTTTAGATCACTTTTTGTTGCTCGGTATATATTGAAGCTGATGGTATCGATTCATATTTTTTGTATACATTTGTTTTTGGTGCAACCTCGTTTATAGTTTTTGGCAAGTCTGTAAGCTGTGCAGGGGCAGATCTAGGGAGAGGGTGCAGGAGATGCGCACCTTCCCCACCCCCCAGAGATGAAGCCTTCTTCGTCATCGCTTTTAAAATTTGTTTACCTCAACTGTCAGTTACACCATCCCTTAGTGGTGCACCCCTCCTAAGAAAAATCCTGGATCCGCCCCTGCTGTCTACAATGACATTGTATTCTTTGTAATTCTCAGCGGTAGTTGAATTGCAAAAAAATTTGTATTTCGAGTAGCTGAGTACAAATTAAGTTGTTGTTGTAGTTAAATTATTGAGGCACGATATTTTTCCTTGTTGTAAACTCAGGGGTTTAAGTTTTCCCTCATATTCTTGTTATTTAGGTCTGATTTTATGCAATAAAATGATCTTTGTAATATACATTGCTCTCATTGTTTCATTGTGAATAAAAAAGTTTGAAATAATCGTTAATGTCTTGCCTTTTACTATTTACCTGGTGGAATGAAAATTGTTGAAAGTCCAAAACCTACCGTATAAACTATGATGAAATTTTCGCAGTTGATTTGTAGGGGTAAATCGTGTTTAGAGTCAAAGTTAAAAATCTGTGAGACAGATTAGGAGCTATTTGTGAAATAGTTTGCGAAAAAAACACTGCCTTTCAGATTTTTATTTTTCTTTGCATGAATGCTTAATAAATCAGTGCCAATTTCTAATTCCTGAAATTTTCATGTAGGTCATACGGGTGATTTTGAGAAAAATATCATTAAACCTACTAGTGCCCAGTCTCTCCTGAGATACTCGTCCATTCATTTTGGCCATTTTTTACATACATACATACATATACTTTATTTAACTTCGAATTTACAGAGTAGCTTGTTAGCTAATATCTTCGAGAGAAATAAATAGTAGAAAGAAAAAGTAATTAGATAAAATAAAATGAAATACAATTACAATTCTATATCATTTATACACTATATATATTTACACTGTGGAAAGGCCTCATATTTAAGGATCTTTTGCTTGAATTGAAGAAAATCAGATGTCCTGTAAGTGTCCGGGAGAGAGTTCCATATTTTACTAGCTAAGTATGAAAAAGAGTGCAGACCATAAGTAGTTGTTTTTGCTTTGGGAAGGTCCAGAATATAATTACCACGCAGATTATAGGATGAGGTATGTACAGTTAACATATCCCTTAAATGAACTGGATAATAAGTAAAAAACAGACCCTTATATAATATAATCATGAAATTCTGTAGGCGTCTAATAAATAGCGATTTTAAGTTAACTTTGCTGAGTAAAATGGCATATGGACAACTGTAGTCTTGTAGTAAAAACCTAAGAATAAGCTTGTTTTTTTTTTGACATTTAAATTGTTCAAGTTTCACCTAGAATGGTAAAGACTTAAGCAAACAGTAAATAGAGAAAGGAAGAACATCTTGGAACATTTTTCAGGAGAGTTAAAAGTTGGGCTGTTATAATCGATCAAAACTGTAGTAAGCCACCTTTAAAAAAAACTTGCGCCACTTTGTCATTCAATCAGAATTGAAACCAAAACCAATCGTGCTTCGCTCGCGCACGTTTTCCCGCGCTTCACCTCAGCTTCATGTATTTACTTGGGTTTTGATTGTTAGTGTCTTTTGTGATTAGCCAGAGTGACTGCTTTGGTTTTGGTTTTACGATTCTTAGTTGAAACCCGCTTTATAAAACTAACACTGGACTCTAATTGTCAGTCCTCAGTTGCAGTTGTAAGTGGGCGGTGCAACTGTGTATTAAACAGTGGGGACTGTTCAGAGAAAACACTTTGCTTAGATTTTGCTTGAAGCGTTTTGGACCTGTGTAGAGAGCCGTAGCCGCCAGAAAAAATATGGCCGAGGCAATATTCGTGGTTAATTCTTTTCCCAGGTATAAGGGTGTTTATAATTACTGTAAACAACAAAAGAGAAAAAAATGACTGAGGCAACTGAGTGCCTCGGTTTGCCTGTTACTAGCTACACCTCTGGTCTAAATGAGAATTTTTTTATTTAATTGCTACTTACACCGCTTACAATACAATATTAATGTAGTTACTTACACTACTCACAAAAAAAAAACTTATTACTTACGCCACTTACGATATAACACTTACTCTATACAATACGCATACTCACGCTACTAACAATACCAATACTTACACTGCTTACAATACAGCATAATTAGATTACTTGCGCTACTTACAATTCTAGCACAGCAAGATCATACCAGTTTGCTCCTGTCAGTGATGTAAATTCGGAATTGCGAATTAAAGAAAATATGCATGGTATATATGCGCCTCGTTTCTTTTCCTTTCATTTTTATTTTCGTTTTCAGGGGACTAGGGTCAAGCTGTCAAGAGATTACAAAAGAAGCAACAGAGCCTCCTACTTTTTTAAAACGATTGTAGTTATATATTTTTTTCCATTTCATAGATATGTTTTAAATACAGAAAGAAATCATTTAGTTTTGGAGAACATTTTTTCTCTCTGCATAGCCAAATGTAATATTTAGCATTTAAGCAGCAGAAGTTAATTTGGAGTTTATGTTTAGAGCTATCCGGCCTTAGACCCAGTGCTGTATCAGACTCTATGGGTGTCTCTTTGGCAATGACTTGGCAAGACTGTAGCCATACTTAAAAATTGGTCCAAAAATATTGAGTGTTAGGGCAAGCCCAAAATAAATGTGCAAGTTTTTCTGTTTCTCTTTCGCAGAAAGTGCATTTCTCGCTATCGACGAGACCAATTTTTTTTCAAGAAGTTGTTTGTTGATATTCTTCTATGAAGAAATTTAGAATTGAAAGTAAAAAGTTTTGTGCTCTTTGTACAGGAGTACCCGTCGGATCCGCTCCGCAAAATATCCGCTCTGCAGACTAAAGTTGAGCTGGCTGGGAATTTTAACATTAAACAGAATCTTGCTGAGAATTTAGCTTATCGAGAGCTAGCTAGCTGGAAAATTTTTTTTTGGTGTTCAAATAGCTTACATTGTGGTTTTACTAATCAGTTCTGGCTGGAAATTACATTCCGGATGCGATCACTGACTGAAGTGTGTCACTTGACACTCTCTGACTGCTTGACCTTTTGTTTTAAAAAAACATGCTTACAATATAATGTTAGTTGTTTATTAAAGTTTTATTTACCAGCAAACAATAGAAGTCTGTTCTGCTGTCATTTATAGTGTGAAATTAGATCGTTTTCTTTTCCCTTGACGCTCCTTTTTCCCACGTTCAGTTGCATGTTTCACCACCGTTGATCCGGTCGCGGAAAATCATCGTCTGTTCTGCTTTCATGTTCTACCTTGATACAACTGGTTATCTGGTGATGACGTTTGTTGGTTCGTGCAGTCTTTTCACATTTTTGCCTGAGGCCCGGTGAGACTGCGGTAACCTCGTAATATTTTGTAACTAAAACATTGTTCCCGTATAATTTTGTGTCCAACGGTCGGTTTCAAGCGCGATCAGATTTTGCCGACCAGTTGTTTGAGGGTTTGGCAGCCAGAGAACTCTGAGGACTCCACTCATAAATTCAAAGGTTCAGGTAAGAACTACTTTGGAGTTGAACTAGCTGAATCAGCCTATATATTTAATATTCAGTGATAATGTTTAAGCAATGTGTGCGGGAAAAGCCGGCGCAGGTTTTCAAACTGTTTTCGCCACTGTATTGTATTTCAAACCCAACGGAAAGTGCAGCTTCAGTGAAGACAGTGAAAGCAAGAAAAGGCCTAATATGTCTCAGAACTTGGAAGGGTTTTCGAAATTGTCAGTGCATTCATCCACAGTGATCCTACTTCCAAGTGTAATTTCAATTCTGTAATTTTAACGACCAGTAAAATCCGATCCCGGTGCTGCAGTCGATGATGACCGCTTTTTAACGCGTCGAACGTTAAAACATGAGCTATTGAAACACATTTGCCGCGTCTTGGACAAACTGACGAGATATTGAAATGATTATTTTTTCCCGGTGTAAGAAAGTATTGTTTCCATCGGTTTCTTTACTGAAGTGCGATCGTGTTCTTTATATAACTGAAGGCTGATTACCTATTGCTGCCTTTTGATATCGCCGAAAATTTGCCCTGAAAGAGCTGTTGACCAACACACCTGATTGATCTAGTTCAATGCTAATTGTACTGTACTTTGGGATTTAAAAAAGGAATACAAAGGCTTGCCATGTCAAAGGTGAGAAAAGACCAGAAGGCAATCACGTCATTCCAGATTTCGTTCTTTCGGTATCGATAGCGCCAGGACAATAATGTGTAATTTAATTTCTTATGCGTTCCCATTTGTTAACGCGCGTGTTTTTCGCACATTCAGTTTCTGTTAGAGAACAAGTTATTTTGCATGCCTACGTTGTCAACTTATTGTCCTTCTTTTTATGATGGCACAGACAGTGATTTTGTGGTGGAACAATTATCGCGCGGTTCAGTTCATGTAGCTAAGGCAAAGCGCGAAACATGGCACACGAAAAAATAGGGGAGAGGCGTAGCACCAGTTCACACCATTCACTGAATTCACGCTTCTGGGTTATAGTTTAATGACGAAATGAGCGGTAAAAAATTATTCCACAATTATTTTTCTTAAACAGTTAAATCCTTGCTTCTTTGACTTGCCCCAGGGAATGTAATTTTCAGCAATGTAACATCAGTTAAAATCTAAGACATTTCATTGAATTCTCTCATGAATGAGCTATTTTTATGACCATAGTTCTTGATCTAGATCTTACATTGAGGGGCCCGATAGTATCACCAATTTTGTATATTATTATGTGTCCGTGGCTGTATGCGTATTTGGATGCATGTGTGTGTGTGTGTGTGTGTGTGTGTGTGGACGTGGGGAGGACGCCGGTATAAGAGGGATTGTGCAGTATGTTACAATTTCTAAAACATATCATTTTTCAGGTGTAAAATTAATTGCGTGAACTATAAGAAGCACAACTACAGATGCTGCAAACGTTACCCGATGTCATGGACTGGTATCCAAGAAAAGATGAGCAAATTTGTTGATGAAATCACGAGATTAAGTTTGTGAATCTTTTATGCTGATCGTCCAGTGTATATTTATGACATTGCATTGATCTGATTGATACATTTTGTTAACGAGTTAACGAGGGTTGATGCTGTTAATAGCAATACTTTTACGGTGAACGGCCTTTAACATTCCAACAATGCCGGGGTCTTTGCTGCGAATGTTTGCACTTAACTGTGTGAAACTTTTACGGTGAACGGCTTATAACATCCCAACAATGCCGGGGTCTTTGCTGCGAAACTTTGCACTTACCTGTGTGAAACTTTTACGGTGAACGGCCTGTAACATCCCAACAATGCCGGGGTCTTTGCTGCGAATGTTTGCACTTAACTGTGTGAAACTTTTACGGTGAACGGCCTGTAACATCCCAACAATGCCGGGGTCTTTGCTGCGAATGTTTGCACTTACCTGTGTGAAACTTTTACGGTGAACGGCCTGTAACATACCAACAATGCCGGGGTCTTTGCTGCGAATGTTTGCACTTACCTGTGTGAAACTTTTACGGTGAACGGCCTATAACATACCAACAATGCCGGGGTCTTTGCTGCGAAACTTTGCACTTAACTGTGTGAAACTTTTACGGTGAACGGCCTTTAACATCCCAACAATGCCGGGGTCTTTGCTGCGAAACTTTGCACTTAACTGTGTGAAACTTTTACGGTGAACGGCCTATAACATCCCAACAATGCCGGGGTCTTTGCTGCGAAACTTTGCACTTACCTGTGTGAAACTTTTACGGTGAACGGCCTATAACATCCTAACAATGCTGGGGTCTTTGCTGTGAAACTTTGCACTTAACTGTGTGAAACTTTTACGGTGAACGGCTTTAAACATCCCTTCAATGGGTATTTATGAAATTTTTACGGTAAACTACCTCTAGGAATGTGAGTGTCTTTGGTTGTTTAGCTTTCAAGTTAAATTAATTTTGTGAAAGTTGTGTTGACAGTGCTTTGCAGTCTTGGGTAAGGCATGGATCAGTAACATGGACTGAGATGGATCAACATTCAAGGTATGTATTATCAAGATTTTTTTCACTCATTTTATGATAAAGATTCTAATGTGGTTTATAAACTTTTATCTCGCAATTCCAGAGTGGGAAGCTCAGAGAAGACAGTTGTCCAAAGAAAAAGAAAAACACGTTTTTCAATGCTTTTGAGGTAGACATGGTGTTACTAATCAGCACTAAACCAGCTCCATTTGGTTGTTTTAAGGAGCTGGCATAACCCTTTATTTTTCAAAAAAAATCATTAGAAATAATTGTAAACTACTAAATCGGGGTAAACATATAAAGTGTGTTGCTGTTGTTGAAATTACAATCATTATTGGGCTAGCAATGTAGAAGTAAGGCGGATATGTAGTAGTAAAGGACTTCAATATTATTTTTTGTTCATTTCCCTTACAGCACTATATAAAAGTAATTTTGCAACAAGCATTTCTTTGGTGAAAGCAAGTTTGATCTGAATGTCTAGATGGATTAGAGGGATCTTATTTTAAACATAAGTGTGAATCGTTTTAGATGTCAGAACGTAAAGTGCCAAACTGTCACACGTATGCTGAACCTGGAAGGCATCTGAAGTATCGGAAAACAACGTGCTGGGAGACACCTTGTCCGACCCGCTTAAGACATAAATGGTAAGTTGTATTGTTTTTTAAGGGATAAGATAATCAAAGTGTAGATTTTGCTCATAGCGGCAAAAATAACCACATATTCCTAATTTATCTCTAATAATAGTCAACAGACAATAGGCTGTTGAATAAAGGTCCTAAACAATGCGTTTGTTTTTAATCTAGGTCAAAACGCTGGCCAGAACATTTTTTCGCCTATAATTGCCTTGCTGGCATTTAAAATGTTACCCTTTACTGCTGGCTGGCTACTTGGCTAATTGCCATTTTTCTAGCTCGGTATTCAAAATTTTCATTATGTCTGGCTGGGAGTTTATGAAATAAAGTCGATCTTGCTAGCAGTGAAGAGCGGATTTTTTTTTTTCCCAGGAAAGTTGCTTATTAATGGTAATTGACGTGGGAGCACAGAATCAGTGCTTGGGAAGTCACATATTAAATTTCCAGTTAAAGTGTCGTTGGGTACTCCTGTTTGTACATTGAAAAGCCATTTTGTTGTGAGAGTGACGTCTTCCTGCCACTTTTGTTGACTTTGGTCGGGTGGTCTAAATGAGAATTGCGAAGCAGCCAAGCTGAGTTTGACATTTTACTATCGAGTTATATACGTACGCGGGAGGCTGCTAAGCACGAGAGAAGTGTAAGAGTCGCGCGATTCGATAGCCGAGTGCGACTCTAGCTTCTTGAGTGCTTAGCAAACCTCCCAAGTGCATATATAACTCGATGGTTGCACACTGCACGCTTACCATTTCTTTTATAACATTGAGACTTTTGAGATAGTATGTATTGAATATCGTCCGGCTTACATGAAGTCAAAAAAGCGCGATAAACTGCGCGATAAACCGCGCGAAAATGTTCATTCAAAGATATGACAAAGCGACACGTCAAAGTTTTCCTTGGATCGCCGCGAGTTTATAGTTTGCATTTTCTCGATCTCGGGCAAATAAACAACTTCAAACTGCTCCTTAACCTAAATATCAAGCTGACAAATGCAAATGCAATGAGATATTTTTATTGTTAGTTACAAAGGTAACTTGATACTTTTGTTTTTCACAAGGAGTAAATTCAATTAGAGGTCACGAATCGTCGCTTCTAGTTCTTGGGACATGTTTTAGAGGAGACGAGACTATTTACATTTGAAACAGTTCTAACGTTTACAATAGTAAGTGCAGGTAACGATTGTTTTGTTCTTGTTGCATGCAAATATAACGAGATATTTTTATTTTTTAGTTACAAAGGGTAATTTGACACTCTTGTTTTTCACAAGGGAGTAAATTCAATTAGAGCTGACGAATCGTCACCACTCTTTCCCACGAGATGTTTGCTATCTTCAGTTACAAATGGTAACTTAACACTTTTGTTTTTTTATATGGGAGTAAATTCAATTAGAGCTGACAAGTTATCGGTTATTGTTCCCAGGATATTTAACAAAAAAAGCTTTCATTCCTGGACGGTTTTTATGTCTCTGCAGTAGCAGTTTATTTTTATTTGATGGGCATTTTATGACATTCTTTTCAGTCCGATATTTTTAAAGGTAAAAAGTATCAAAACTGCTTAAATGTTCTTTGAGGACTGCGTGGCACCAAGTTAAAGTGCAATTTAATTAAATCAGACTTTCAATGTGTCAGAGAGGCTTTTTTTCTCTTTCTTTCTATTTTCGGTGAAGTAGTGTTTTTGTGTTGTTTTGTGTAAAAAGGGTTAACTTAGGACTCGTATAAAATGGGAAAAGGTCTCTTAACTTGAGTATTTTTGAGCAAAAATTCCTCTTGGGAGCTGGAAGGGCTATGTGATCGGTGAGTGAGGGAGTTATGCATGTGCACGTGTCACACCAATCACAGTGTGGGTTGTATCAAAGAACGAATCAAAGAAAAAATAAGATGGTATCTACATTAATCTGGAGATGTGTCAGATTACTGTAGTTTGTTCAGTCAAACATTTTATGGCTTTCCATTTAGCTATCTTACCACTACCGATGTAACATCGTATGTACATCACAAATTCCCAGTTTCTTTCTTGCTGTACATCGCAACCCAAAAAACTTGTCAAATTAGCTAAATCATTACTGTAAACAGCTCCATGAATGCTCCTATCTCCGAGACTTCAGAAAAAAAAAAAACTCTTGCACGCCTTGCGTGCCTATGTTTAGTGCAGAGCGCACTATTGGGAAGGTTTAGGAGGCTGATGTTCTCTGGGAAATTAACGCCATAAGGTGTGAACTTTAGTATTTGATTAATTAATTAATTCCACTTAATCAATTAGCCTTGCGGGAAGGGGAGTTGGGTGGGATAGGTACCCGAGTGCATTACGCAAAACCTGTCACATTTACGTTGCTGCTATAGAAACATGACAAAAATATATATATGGTTTTTCAAATCTCCTGCTATCCTTGTGGGTGCCATTCTCTTAAGAACAAAAACAATTTGCTCCAAACGCATGCGCAGATTGGTTCGCGTCAGAGTCGACGATATTTTACGTGAAAAATACATTTAATTTGGGACTACCTGCGAACGTTGAGTGCTTTCCCTTGTGGTAGAACATAACATGTAAGACGCATGCGTTCTAGCATTGCTAGTGTGATAAACTCCGTTCTCGAGTTCAAATGCACGCTTTTTTTAAATTTTTTGTAAATGAGTGATATCACACTCTCGTTTTGGCTGGGGATAGTTCCTTGTTTATCCTTGAATTGGAAATTTGCGTTTTGAATAAAACAAAATCGTTCCTCTTCGACTTTTCAGCAGATATTTAACTTTTATTTTCCATTTATCTCCAGCAGTGAGTAAAACAAATACACATCTTTCTTATATTTTCTTGGAACAAAGGTACCTTGTGGCACACATTGGCGAGGAAAACAAAAGTATCAAGTAACAAACGTTGGCGTGTAAAGTACAGTTGTCACATTTGCTGCCATGACTTTCAAAACCGTCTTGACAAACGGTAATTGTAAGTTATTTTTAGGCCTTGAAAGAAAACACAAACATGAAACATACACACCGCTGAGATTGTCTTATCAAGTTTTTGTCCGCTCATATTCCGTTCATATTAGTAGACTACCAAGGGACAGAACGGCATGGGTGAGGACCTATGTGACTACTGTATCAGAGCCGTAAATTACACTCTGCACTATCTGAGATTGTCTCGTTATAAATTGAAGAGTTGCGCGTCTAAGGCTGAACTTGAACACATGAATGGCTTTCTTTCGTTATTTGGTAAAATAAGCTTAAATGAACTGAAGACTGAGGCTCAAAGGAAATTGTCAGAAATGTAAGCTTATATTTGCGCACGATCGATGCAGTCGCTCCTTCCAGCGGCTGTTTCTTCAAATTTCAAGAGTTCAATTCACGAGCGAACGAGTCGAGCGATCGAACAAAACTGAAACCAGGAACTTAAGTTAAATAATTCATCAGAGGCTACCAATATTTGGTCAAACTTCCTTTATTAAAGCTCAGAAAAAAAACTATTATCTTTAAAGTTTTTGGAACAGAAGGATTTCGCATGCAAGATTTATAACAGAAATTTGTTAAAACTCTCATGTACAAGTTTTGCTCCCCGCCCGAAAGCATTTAAATGGCTTTCGACGCCAGAAAAGTATTACAACGAAAGCTTGTGCTGAATTTTATTGTCGCCGAATCGCTGAAAAAGTCTCTCTAAAATACCCGCTATGCATAACTAACCTCGAAAGGTTGATACAGACCAGTTTGTTGTTTTTTTGGTCCGTCTCCGAGTGCCGAGTACGTTTGTTCAACCAGCTGATTCAACTCCTCGCTTAAATTAGCAAATCTCTTAGGTCGAGGCCCGTCGATAAACTTGAGCACGAAATTTCGTAGCTCAAAGGAATAATCTTCCTCATATCCGGAAGAATGATTGAATTATGGTTTAAGAAGTGTCAACATCAATGAAAAAAATTGCCAAGAAAAAGTACAAATAAACAAACTGACGTGAGCGTGCAACCCACGGGCAAATGGATCGAGCGTGTTAGCCAATCAGAACGCGCGCTTCGCTAAGGCTATGTATAGCAAATTGTTGCGTCACCTCCATGGCAAACTATAGAGCGCGAAGTTTCGGCCTAGAGTCTTTGTACAACAATGGGACAAAGTATGTGTTGTTTGCGCTGTAGAAGTTATAACACGAAGGTTGTTCCATTAGGCACTTTGCCTAATACAAAATGTTCGAATGCCTCGCTCCTCGCGAGGAATAGGAGCTTTCATCGTCCAGTGCAGATAGAGTTAAAATCGCGCTCTTCGTGGGAGAATCTCTCAACAGAAATCTCGAATCGTTCATCACTAGCAACAATTTCTTTAGGATCAGTTCAGACGTTGGTCTCTTCAAAAGGCGAAACAGCCAATTGCGATTTAGTGACAGAAGATAACCAGGGGAGTTCGCCATCAAGCAAAAGGCATCCAGGTAAATTTTTTATCTCAAAACACTTTATTCCAGAACTAACGGAAGTGAAACACTTCAGTTAACTTTTAGTGGTTCGCGTTCGACCTAAT
The DNA here is from genome assembly GCF_964199315.1 of Orbicella franksi. Lineage (NCBI taxonomy): Eukaryota > Metazoa > Cnidaria > Anthozoa > Scleractinia > Merulinidae > Orbicella > Orbicella franksi. Next base: position 29,398,729 of record NC_138151.1, read on the forward strand.
TGAGAGGTAGTCAGATATTAAGGGTCAAGCTGTCATTGTTGAAACATTATTATCTAACTCTAAGGTAACCCAAAAATAAGCTAACACTAAAACTCGCTCTTAAAGCGAGGGTCAACCTTAAAAAACGCCATTTTTTCAAGCATTTTTCATGGTTTAGATTAAATTCCAAACCATGGAAAAGTAACATTTTTAAAAAGCTGAAAGACCAAAAATTATGATTTTTTTTTTGTATTTTAGAACTGTATTGTAACCTGACACCGGCTGATTAAATCTGCCACCTGTAGGGGAATGTTGGGGCTTACTTGAGAAAAGATAACTCCTACAAGAACTGATCAAAATAAATAATTTTCACATTTTTTAAAGGAAGACAAATAGCGTGCTGTTTTAAGCATAAAGATTTTTGAAAAGTTGAAAACACGTGAAAAAGTGACCAGTCAAATCTGATACAGAAAATCCAGCACAGACCAGCATACGTTTCAATGTATAACTTCGACAAAGTGCGCTGGATGGAAAAGTTCCTAGCTTAAAACAAAACACTTACTTCGAACAAAAAATACTGAAAATTTCAGCTCATTTGAACTAATCGCTCATTTGAACAAAATAGCTCATTTGAACAAAATAACTCGTTTTGAGAAAACGAGCTTTGAACTTACAGTAACAGAAATGTTTCTCAAAATTTTTAAAACCTCAAGATTCAAATTTCGGTAAAAACACAAATTCGATCTCTTATAGAGCTGTTAGATGTACCTCCACCTTAAACTACCCATGGCTAACATAATTTTTGAACTTGAATCCACCCCCAAAGTGGGAACCAATTCATTTATGACTTGATCCTTAGTCAGTTTATAATCATTGACTGCAGAAGTACCCTGAAGATTTTCAAAACTTTCCCTTGGGAAACATGACTGAAAAACAATTGGACATGGGTTGCGAAATGGTCAAGAGAACGGTTATGAAACAGCAGGAATGATAACCTTATAAACATAGAACATCTTTTTATACCGCTCGATGTTGGTTTTATCCTACCGCTTATAATCCCCACCACCCTCCACCACCCCCCCCCCCCCCGTTTCTAAGCCCGCCGAAAACCTCTTATGAAGTCGACGTTTAAGCCCAGGGGCCCGTTTCTCGAAGGAGTCCAGAAAAGTTTTCGCACCCGGAAAATCGCAGCAAAATCTCAAACCTTATGATTACAGAGCTGTTTTATTCGCATGTTCTTCATATAAACAGAGGTTCTCTGCATACAAGAAGTTCCAGGCGTATACACCTCTTTATGTCCTATTAACTAAGAATGGCTTTTCGGGTCCGAAAAGTTTCCGAGGCTTTCGAGAAACGGGCCCGAGGGCTTATAACCGGAACGTCATGGTATTCTCCGATCATGTCCCTTCTTAGGCCTTTCCGCGTACTTCATGTAAAATCGCTTACATATCTTTCCGGAAATTTTTAAAAAATCCTCTAAATATCACAAAGCATTTTCTAAATATCTCGAAGAACCCTCTATATATCTCTTATTATTGTCGTAAAAATACATCGGATTTTGAATCACTTAGGCCAAGATTTTCAAAAATTTTTAAATATCTTAATATTTTCTAAATGTCTCGGAAATGTCACCGTCATATTTTCCTTGCAAAGGACTCTTTACACCTGAACCAGAGGAAGGTCTTGTGAATCCTTCAAGATTGTCAACTATATGTGAGGCACCTCAAGGGTACAGTTCGCCTGGACCTCAAAGGATTCGCGCAAGTCAGTCACGTTCGGAGCAACCACTGCGTATCACATCATTCCTGACTCGAGCTTCCACTCCGAGACCTGACAGGGCAAGTGCCATAGTGGTGAAACCTTGTAAAGGTGAGAGATAGTCCTACACTGGAAAAACAGTCTTTAAAGATGGGGATGCAATAGATAACACTTACAATTAACTACGACACATAATGACCGATAATGAAAACAAGTCTTCGTGCGAAACCATTCACATGAAAATGTGTTCCCTCTTGCGGGTTCGTTTTCATGCAAATCAAAGTTATTTTTATATGAAAGGTTTTTCACGAGGATTCGTTGACAGAGGCACAAGGCAACTCGGACATGGCTTATTGGTTCGACTGGAAAACCTCATCTACATTCATCTAACATATCTGAGAAGGCACATTTTTTACCAAACCAAAAAAACAGTACACAAAGTAGCTTTGAAGTCGATTACGCGAGGTTTCCCGCGCTGAACACCTCAGGGAGACGCCGCGTTTCACCCAGTTATTTCCCACGGTTTAGTATTTTCCCGCGCTCGGCGCGGGTTGCATATTTTTTGCTTCGAGCTCTGATTGGTTCATTGAAACAAAAGATTAGGAGAAGAAGTGCGTATACTATTTAATTTTGGAACGTTTTGATGGTTTTCGACTGGCTGTCTTAATGTCTTTATCAAGCCCGCGAAAGCGGGAAGCGAAAGTGTGGGCCGCAAGCTTTTAAATTTCACTCCTCATTGGTTGAAAATCAAAGCAGCGGACTAAGCGATCACGAAAAGGATTCAACCAATAAGAGCTGAGCAAACGCTAATCGTTCGACGGCTAATACAAAAAGGCTCCAAGGACAGTGAGATGTATGTATCCACTCACATCCCGGTTTTGCTTTCCGCTGTCGGCAAACATACCTATTTCATGGTTTGCTTTATCAGTGCGGTGTTTAGGTGCCTTTCTAAACGATTTACTTAAAAGTATTTCTAACGGTTTGGATTCTTTTTCAAGCTTCCACCGCTAGCATTCCTGAGGACACTGAGCCCGAGTGTGTATGTCCACATGGAATACCGCTGGCTGGTGTGAACGGTGATCCACATGCGGTGAATTGTACGTTATGCGAGAGACCTGGCTCTCGAGGGGGACGGGCACTAGCAGGCATGATAGCTTTCCGTAGGGCGCAGTCAAAGATGCAACGACTAAAAGGCTTCAGTAAGAGAACCGCAGAAGGTTATGCTGACGCTCTGCGTCAGTTCGCTGAGAGACATCAGAACGACGACTTATAATCTTGTGATTATTGATCGGCAAATTTGTTCTTGCTCTGGATCGATAATCAGATCTAGAACAGAGCAGAAAATGTGTTGAGATGACCGAGAGGGGCTGAAACAAGAACGTTTTAGTAACTGCTGGAACACTATAACAAGGGCCCGAGACGGAGGTCCTTTAAGTGTTTGTGGAGTCTGAAGCTCAATAATTTTGCACCTTTGGAGTCCAGAGTTATTAAAATGAATTTGGAACGACAAAGACCTGTAAGAATATGACGGAACAATGGAACCCTGTTCCGCTACAAGCCCGAAGGTCTGGTGTAAAAGCTGTTTCAATAATGAACCTTGTACTGCTCAGAAAAAACAAAAAAGGCTTTGTGTTATGGCGGGACACACTGTCTTCTGAAGGTTGAACGATAACAAACCTTCAAACAGATGTTAGACATAATCCACAATATAGAAATAAAAAAAGTGGTGTAAGTTTCAAGAGCAGCTAGTCACACAATAAGATAGTTAAAGAGTCCGTGGAACTCAGCTTGAGCCAAAGAAATGCAATAATCTTATAATAAGTGATTTTATTTACATGTCTTCGAGTGCTGAGTCAGCGTATTGTGTACCGGATCGAAAGATAAAAAGATTTACACTCATGTGTGGTAAATTAATAAATAACCCGTTATTGTTTGTTTACAGCCGCTGACTGATTTCTTGAAATCGTGATTGAACCGTGAGCTAGCGGTATCGGAGGAGATCATCATTCCTCCCTCGGTCTCCTTCTCAGCTCTTTTTCTTTTTAGCTTCGATTTTAGTCTTTTGCAATTTTTACCGAGGTCCACAAGACTTTTATTTGAGAAGTCCTCTGGATTTGGGTGAGAAGTTGAAAATGACATAGAAAATAGAAAGGGAAACGAGGTATCTTAAGTGCTCTCGTCAGATGGACTCTCGATGGAAAAGTATTACAGGCGTAGCTTTTGAGTCTAAATTTCAGGCTAGATTCTGAGCGAGACTTAACATAATTTACCAATCGTTGCCGCTGCCGACCCAGAAATGTATGTAACAAATTAATTAATTTTCAGAATCAAAATATTTTCAACATTGACTAGGATTGTGCTTTCTACAAACTCAATCTTGGGTTTAGAAATTGGTTGTAGATGTGAAATCCTAATGGGCGAAATTTCGTTATAAAAGCTATGATTGTAAGTTCTCTCTACTTCTAAACAACCAAAGGGTTGATAATAACGAGATCACTAACAACTGCTTATCACTTGTAACTCTAGAAAATCCATTAGTTTCTAATTTTTCTGATAGTTTTGTATCGTGAGCGCCTTTTCCTATGACAGCGGTTTCAGTCTCATTGTCTTTGGCTCCTCCCACCTTGTTACACTCGTGCCCAGTGCAACATCGGACGCAGACTCGTCTCTTCCCAGACCCCACGATTTCTACCTCTCGCCGACATCCGTCGTGGCATGAGTAACCACGCAGTCCATCGTCACTGGAGCAACCAAGCATGATTGGCAGAATGCTAAACAAATTAATGAAAAAGACCCTGTAAGTATTAATGGGATAAAGTAAGTCGGAAAGCTCTGGGGGCAGTTGGGTGGGAAATTGAGAAGGAGGGGAGCCAAGGCTCGTAAAAGGCAACTGCCATTTCAAAAGGTCGTGTGATTCTACTCAATTACACTTCTCAGCTAAATTGACTGGTATGGAAGACATGAAATAGTTTCCGGAATTTCATGTTCCTTAGCAAACCAGTACTTGATTGATATTAAAGGGTCTCCCGCGGGTTTTTAACGAATTGAAAGGGAACATTTTTAAAACTTTCGTGACTGGCTGGCGGTTACTTTATTCTCCCAGTTTTTGACACTCGAAATACACCATGGGTACCAAAGATTGCCATGCACACATGTTGTGCTGTAAAACAAATCCAATTTATCTGTAAGAAACAGAGGGGGGAAAGGTTCATGTTATCAGTGTGGGGAATGATTTTGAGCTTTGAGATCAGGAACAAAGAAATCCCCGTTACAAAAAACAAGGACCTTCTCTCCCGCTTCCACCCCGCCCCGTGCGTCCCGTGTGATAGCGCCTTACCATAATTTGAGTACAGGTTTAGTCAACGCTAGAGCAAGACTCTACTCACCTTGAGTTTGTTCCTGCCGAGCCGCCCTCTTTGTTCAACGTAATGGCAAAGCATCTATCTCCGGGGGGACACTGCGTGGTTGTCACGCGATCTTGTAGGCACATCCTACCCTGGCATTTAAGGCAGCGAGGGCCCGCGGTCATTAGGCTCAGCTGCAAAAAAGTATCCCGTCTCCACACGCAACATCCGCGCCCAGGCCACAAACGACCACCAGAGGAAGAGTTGGTGACCAGATTCACGCGGTCTCCAAGGCCCAGGCAAACGCGTTCACATGAATATTGTCTAGTTTCCCCGGATCCTTTTTCGTTTACGACCGTTTCTTTCTCTGTTGAGACGCATAAATCCCTTCCACGAAACTTTGCCTTGAGCTTGTAGTCAAAGAAATGTATTTTCCCGTCATTTGGTATTGTGTGATGCACAGCTGACAACAGACGAGGTTTGCTCCGACGGAAATTGACGGAGATGTTCTGGAAGCGTTTAACGCTCAGAATAACTGAGGTAACGCTACCGCTCGATCCGTCACGCGGTTGGCACGGAATGATGTAACTGTCCGCCGTGGGGAAGCAGAACCCAAGAAGTCCACATTGAACGAGAAAATTAACAAACAGAGATTGGTAAGCCATCTTTCTGTGTTGCGTTTGCTCTGATTTCTAACTGAAAAATTTGCTCGCCCGCGAATATTTAAGGGTTCCAAAAACATGGCAACACCTTTCCTCATGCTAGTCAAGTGACGGACGCGATAAGGGTGAATCACTTCCGGTTGTGTTTGTTTTGGGTGTAGGTTCCACTTGACTGAACATTACGCCAAAAAAGTCGAAAAATTCGGTCCGAGATTTGTTTATGAACACGTGGACTGTCAATCAAACTGAGACCAAATAAAGACCAGGTATAAAATGGGGACCTAATCATAAGCTTGTGTTAATTTATACGATTTTTGCTTCAGTGCTCTCTATATTTAGAAAAGACGTCTTCAATTAATCCACCCCTCGTTCACTTTAAAACATACATGTTCAGTTTTCTCGTCGATGAAACATTTATGTTAGTTCTGAGAATTTGATGGTAAACTACACTGGCCCTTGCTGATGATTATCTGAAAACTCAGCATATGTCTGAATATCAATGTGTTAACAACGTAAGGAGAAACAAGAGATTGATCTCTCAGAAATGGAGTTGAATCTGTGACAAACATGAATCTATTCAAGCGAATTATTCCAAAGAGCCGTGTTTGCGATCAAATAGACAATACAATGCCTTCAAGCGGCCGTTTGGCCTGGGGTTGCTGAATAAATAATTCCTCTAAGTAATTAGGTCATCGTTCACAATTCTTCGCAGGGGAAATCGAGAGTAACGTGATTTTAATGCGAAAGAAAGGTTGCTTTGCGAAATTGGCTTCCCTATCAAGTAACGTTTCTTTTTATCACCATATTTGTTCATGTTACGTGACATCCGGTAGTGACGTGTGCCTTAGAGACGACTGAAACAAGCTTGATCACGAGCTTAGGGTCAGCTTAGCCCACAGTTCTTCTAAAATAGGAAGCGTGATACAACAAAGTTTACTCAAGCACTTAGCAAGCCATAACTAATCTGACAAATGTTTGTTAATACGTGGATGGTGAAGGGACAGGGAAAGACAACCTGACCTTGCGGGTACTTTTTATTCGCGTCGATTGTGTTCACTGGATTGGTATACCGTCAAAACGAAATGACCCGAGGCAAGCTACCGAAGCGAGGAACTTGTGCGTTACTATTGTCAACCTGGGAAGCAGCTCTAGATGAACCAAAATACGACCAAAATGTAGGGTACATTTTATAGAGGGGTGTACCGGGACTATTCGCACGAAAGGGGTGCCTTTTTGGCCCTTGTTCGAAAAAAGAAATTTCGTTGGCTTTTTGAACTATCGCCTCGACGGAATCGAACTTTCTGGCGATTTAGGAGCTGCAAAAATTAACCATACGGCAACAATAACATTAAAACTAGAGTAAAAAAAATCAATGCAGTGAAAGAAATTTAATTTTTCTTTACTCCATTACTATTTATGATGATATTATCTTGTTTTGGCCTGTATTTCAGTTTTTCATGAGTTCTCTAATGCATGACGTGGCGTAACACGAAGGTTCCAAACTAAACGAAATTTCGATGTTGTTGCAGAAGTTGTCAAGGCTTCGAGGTAACTCGGTGTGTTCTGTCGCGTCGGTGCATATTGTTTCGTTCTCGCCGAGTCTCGGTCTTTTTACGACATCATTTTTTGGATTTGAGCCCGTGCTCGCTGCAGAATCGCCAGCGGAGAAATTTCCAGTGCACGCATGTTCGTCTTGCACACATTTCCACGTCAAATCCCCTGGGAATGCCACAAGTTTTCTATAAGCACCAGGCAAGTTCATTCCCAAAGCTCTAAGCCTGCAACAGAATGGTCGAAAGTATCAATTAGAGCGACAGAAAGAAAGCGACTACAATAACCGTGCTAGAACAGTATTCATTATAAGTGTCAGCAGCTCTAAGAACATATTTAAGGGTAGAAATCCAACCTGAAGCTTTTTACGGTCAGCCCGTCTCTTTCCAGCCTTTCCTTGTACCTGAAAACATTATAGGAGGCAATAATTGAAAGTCAAATATTGAAATCTTCAAGCGCCTCGAACACTAAATCAAACCACAGTGGTAGAACCACAACTAAAACCTGTGTTTTTTTTTTTTTTTTTATCGTCAAGCTCGTACGACCGATGGCTACATGCAGTTATTAAAAACTGGATCATTGTATATTGCAATTCGAGAGTTTTCATTGGTTTAGCCATCATGGTTTATGAGCCATTAAACCATACTCTACAAATATGGTAAGCGTACGCGTGATTTTTTGGGGGCGTTTTTATTTCTTTTCTATTTTACAATTAGTTTTCCATATTTTGAGGACGTTCGCACTCGTTGGATATATATCCAACGTACGGTCGTGGAACAGTTGTTAATTAGGTTTTTTAATCAATTGTCTGAGGGGTGTATGTAAATTCACGAAGCACTTACTTTTCTCCTACTTCATTTTCGGGGTATTGGACGCTGTATCCAGGTAGCGGCAAAACCACGTCTTTGAGAAGATATTTTCCTTCGTCATGATCCGATGCGCACCTGACGTGGTCCCTTCCGACGCCACAGGTTTCATCTGCGCATAAACTCCTATCACTGTCGTGACTGTCAGCGGTATTCATATTTAACTCATGCGCATTAACAGTTTTATCTACGATCAAGTCTCCTTGAACAGCCGCTGTCCGACCGTACCGTCGTATCCTGTAGGATGCCATATGATTCCAGACAAGGCTACAGTAACTGTGAATGTACAACAGCCGCATGGAGTATGGGATGTTAAGCAACGCTTTACGGCAACCATCCTGTACAAGGAAAAAAGTTGTGTTGTTAACCTTGTCCTATTCAAAACAGGCTTTCGTAAGAGTCGCCAACTTCGGATAAAATTCGGCACGAAATTTTGCGGGCTGGCGATTTTTTAAATTTTGAGAAATCACAGTAATTCTTGGCAGTTCAATGCGTCTTCCCAAAAGTCATAGCTGGTCTTAAGAAATCGGAAGAATAAAAGGACCAAAACTATGCTCATTTAGATCAGGTATCCAAACCTGCGCTGCTAATCTTTTAATGAATTAATTTGGCAAGACTATGGTACGAAAAATATGTAAAGGCCCTATTTACAAACCATGTCAGTGCCATGTCTGTGAAGAGCTTTGAGTACCAGTGTTTCACGGACCTTATAAGAGGGCATTTTACCCAGCGTACCTTGCACGTCGCCTGTCTCGCAGTAATACCTGGGGAAGGAGAAAATTGTGGCAACACATAAAGATTTAGATTTCAATCAATTCAAATCAAATAAAAAAAGCAGCGGAATGATTAATCATTTAAGGCGAAAGAGGAATGTCTTTCCAGTTCTTGTCTCGCGAGTTCTGCGTTTCATAGCGGGAAACCTTTATGTCAATGGCCGAACTTAACAAGATTGGACACTTTGTGACGTTTTATAAGCGATACACAATAAACCAAAGAAAGTTTGAGTACGATTAGGACTGACTCTATGAACTAGACCTCATGTAAAACGAATTTCAAATCCCCATGCAAAGTCAACAGCTGATGAGATCATAGGAGAAGTAAAAACCAGCTGATATGTCTTGATGAACTGCAAAATTCTCAAAACTAAAATCAGAAGAAATCTAAGGCATTTGGTAAGGAGAATTTATAGAAGAAGACTTACCTTTTAGCAGAGTTGACAGGACTGTCTGGGTTTTGCTCTGATGGAGTCAGAAGAAGCTTGACTGCACGAACCTGAGGACGAAACGAAAATAACAAGATTAGGCGAGTTAATATATGCGAGTTTTTTATACCAATCTCTAAGCGCAGACTGGGCGGTTTTCACTTAAGTGTCCAAAAGTATTTTGTTTGCATCACTACGCTACACGGAGTATTTGCTTAAAAACTCGCGCCACTTTTTTGATTCAATGAGAAGTAAAACCAAAACCAATCGTGCTTCGCTCGCACACGTTTTCCCGCGCTTTGCGTCAGCTACATGCATTTGCCTCCAGTTTTGATTGGTTCACTGGATTTGTCTGTGTACTTTGTGAATGGCTAGAGTGATTACTTTGATTTTGGTTTCACAAAACTCGATTGAAAACTGTTTTATGTAGAGCCAACCCAAACGCCAATTACTCGCGACACTCAAGTAGCGCTCAAACCGTTCTGTGACTTCACGCAGTATGGATGCCTTACCATATCTCCTTGTAGCATGGCATGTCCAATGTCACAAGCGTTCACTTCTTTGTCATCCAAACCGAACCTCTGGGGTCCAAAGTAATTCAAAAATCCGTTCAAAGTCAAGGAGGATATCGAGTCCTGATATTGAAGTTAAAAAAAGTCTCAACTGATTTTTTATAATCGATGATGTTAATTACTGCTTGCATGCAAATACTCAAGGGGATTTATAGGACATTACTTATGAAAAAAGTTTTAGGTAAGAAGAAATAATCCTTTGTTAGAAGTTTCTTGGTGTTTTGATGAGGCACATAAGTAACTTTTTGAACAAAAAACATAGCTTTTTCTCCACCAAATACCATAGGAACAACAGCCAAAATTCACGTTATAATGGCACTGTAACTCTTTTTCCATGTCGGCGTCAAATACTGACCTTCATAGGAGCGTAAGCCCTCTGAATAAGCGCCGCTTTAGAGCAAAAGCGTTTGGAATAGGTAAGGCGTTGTGGTTCAGGGATGCGGCGCTTATTGAAGAGTGCGCGGCGGTGCTTTCTCTAGTAGGCTATCTTCTTCGCGGATCTACGTTGTTGATGGAGAGATCTACATTAACCTTTTAACATTAACCTACAGTTACACACCTCAACAAGTTTCGTCAACTGGGGAAGATTCTCTCCGTGGCTACAAAAAACGGAAAGAAACCCTTTTTTACGCGTTAAAATAAGTAAAATGTCTGCTTCAAAACAGTTGGTGTGATATCCGATTTCTTCACTAACCTCTGGTCAGTATTACACTGTATATTTCTTATGATAACTTGAAAATGGTTTCCACTTAGCGCACCCATCCGGAGCTGTCTACTCACACCCCTCCTGTAGCTACCACATTGTATACCTTCTAGGGAGGGGTGATCTTGAATAGCACAAATCCTATGGATTGTAGAGGGAAAGATTGCTGAGATTTGGCTGGCCTTTCTCAGGGATGCATTTTTAAGGAAGTTTGTGTCACTGACTTATCATTATTAGCTTAAGTGCAAAATGTAGCCACGTACATATTTCTTGTTCACAAAATATGAAAATAGAGAGAAGTGTGAACCACCGACAACATAATTGTTGTCCATGCCTTTAGTACTTTGAAATTAGATAACTGCAACTCACTGCTATATGGTCTTCCTCAGCATCTACATCCGTTCAAAATCCAGCAGCTCGAATTGTTACATGTACTAGGAAATTTGATCGTATAACCCTTATCCTAGAAAAGCTCCACTAACTACCTGTCCGTTACCATATAGTTTATAAAATTATTTTACTGGTCCACAAAGCTCTCAATGGAACAGCGCCTTGTTACATCAGTCACTTACTTAATTATCACACCTCTCAACAGACACTAAGATCGTCTTCTGAACACCTTCTGGCGACCCCAAAAGCGAGACTAAAGACTTATGGCGAGAGAACGTTTGCTGTAGCGGCGCCAAGACTATGGAACTCGATTCTACTCGAACTAAGATCTAGTTCTTCAACTGACAGTTTTAAAGGACATTTAAAAACATATCTTTTTAAACATGCTTTTCAACTCTTTTAATTTTTAGATGATAAATATGTTTAAAGGGGCTCAGTCAAGGTATTTTGAGTTATTTTGGCCACATACAAAATTACCTTTAAATGGTAGGAAACCTGAAAATAACAGTTTAATAAGATAGAAAAACACCAAAGAGATAATGATAAACCATGAAGGAACGAGGATGGCTAAGGATGGAGAAGATTCACACGGATTACAAAAGACGAATTTGAAAAATTGAGGCTAAATCTTTCAACATGCGCAAACCATGACTGAGCTCCTTTAAATATCGTAGAATTTTAACCAAGTTTACACCTATTACTCTTTTCCCCCTTCCCCACCCCCCCCCCCCTTCTTTTAGCTTTTTAAGAATCTTTAATGTGAAGCACCGTGGACAATGAGTGGATTTGGCGCCATATAAATATTTTTATTATTTATTATTATTATAAACGCGTATCTTTACATGCCTATCCATGGAGCCAAAAATCCGGCTAGCTTAGTTACATAAACAAGTAGACGTGTTGCCAAGCAGTGGCGTAGCTAAGAAGCCAACGTATCTATTCCTCTTTCCAAAAGCCCGGAGAAGCGAGAACGACTGCATAGCCGCTTATCCAGGTTTTTCAGTGGGTATGGTATTCAATTTCGTTACCAGAGTCTCTCTTCTTCTCTCCCTCCAAGGGGTGGGAAGAGGAGAGACCCTGGAAACAAGGTTGTATGGTATTCTGCAGTTACTTCTTACATTTGCATTGTTATGTTTAGTTGCCATTGATAATAACAACAATAGACTGAAAAAATTACGACACTGCTTCTTGTTGAACACCTGAGGTTTGCCGGGTTACAGTACGCCATTCCAAGCTCCCATTAAGGTAGCCTGAGAGCAGGCTCTCATCGTTGGTGGCACAAGAAAAGCCGTCAGTGAACGAAGTGACTTTGCTCGTCGACTTTGCTCCTGCCGCAATGAATGAGAGTGGGCTCCCAGATTGCCAAAATGATTAATATCAACGTAAAAATTAACTGACTCACTGTTTTGGAGTGACTCCTTTAACCACCATGTACTGTTTAGTGATCGCTTTTTTGTCCTTGATACCAGCATAACTGAAGGCTGATGGCTGCACATTTAAACAGCTGGACAAACGATGAATAGCTTCTAGTGTTTCCTAGAAAATTTAAAAAAAAAACAATCAGACGTTTGAGTAACAAGGTAGAGTATAAAAATCACAATATTTAGAGAGGAAGCCACATCAGCCTTAGCTGGTTTTCATGCAGGTCATCTATCCTGGTCCAATTGGAGTTTGGAGATGTTGGTTTTTGTGGAGGAAGGAAAACCGGAGAATCCAGAGAAAAACCCTTGGAGCAAGACGAGATCCAACAACAAACTCAACCCACATATGGTGCAAGGCTGGAATCAAACCTGCACCACACTGGAGCGAGGCAAGCACCCTCGCCACTACACCATCCCTGCTCCCCAATATATGCATGGATAAAGCACCCAAACTACACCCTCCACTGAACGCCTCAACTTCCACACAACTGCGACTGTGACTTCAACACAACTCTTGGCTGCCAAACAAACCTCAGGCTCCATACCATAATATTGAACAAATATTCATCAAATTCTTACCATATTTCTTTTACATAATACAAATCCTGTGTACTCAGTTTCTGTCTGTCTGGAAAAGAGAACCATTCAACAAAAGTAAGTCTGTGCACTCAACTTCATCAGCATTGTTGAAGGAGTAACTGTACAATAACTTTACATGTCGGTTAGGCATGTGGGTTAGTCTCTGCCTGCCTGCCTGGCTGGCTGGCTGATTGTCGACTGACAGACAGACAGATCATTGCGCATACCTTGAATCACCTTTATTGTTGTTTTGCCGCATTTGCTTCGGTCCCCTGGCTCGCATTCTTATCTGGATGTAGCTTCCTCCACCACTTGCTGCTTTGCTGCCTTGCTTATTAAAGGTTTTACTCTCAAGAAATGAACCAAAGTGTTTTGACAGCAACCTGTGGATCTGAAACATTAAATGGGTGACAAGCAAGAAAACATAAAGCATAAAGCACAAGCCAGTGTGTTTCATAACCTTTCTAAACACCGAGAAGAAAGGTGAAAATACAATTTCCACAAAATCGATGTTGTCATCGTCAGCCTCATACACATGAATTTGACAAACCTAAAATCTTACTTACAGATGCACAGAGGAACTAGCTGTCAGGTTAGGGGCACTTAGAAAATTATAAACTGAACATCACCAAGTCAACATCCTACTCGATATCGAGGGATTGCTTACTACTACTCTAAAAATTAAGAACCCCCCCCCCCCCCCACCCCATTCCTATACAGGATATAAGTAAATGGAGGACAGAGCCCCCTTAAAATAACATTTACATTATTATCTCTCAGGTTGCTCTAACCATAACTTTGCAAGGTAATTGTCGGCAGTTTCTGGATTACAGTGTATCTCAACTGATGCTAATACTCTTACAGTACCTTAGTTCGTTGCTGTTTATCTGCACAACTGACATCAAGATTGAGGGTAGAAGGAATTCTTCTATTCTCCCAGTGAGCAAAGCACAGCAACCTTGGAAAAGTGAACAAATGAAGAAATGTGATTTGTAAACTTATACAACTAAAGGGTTAAACTGACTGACTAACTGACTAACCCACCTGGCGACTGACTGGCCAACCCACCGACCCATGAACCTACCAATCCACCAACCAACTGAAAGACTGGAAGACTGACCAAGGGAAGGAGGGACTTGGAAAAAAAGGAGGGGTGAAGGGGGAAACAGAGGGGAAAGAAGAAGAGAAGGGGAAGGAAGGAAAAAGGTAGAGAGGGAGGATAGGAGGAAAATTAACAGACTTGTAAACAAACAAAAAAAGAATCTAACTTATGATTGAAAAGGGTGAACAAAATACAAATATAATCTACCGGTCAATTTGGTGTCTGTCATTGAGCAAGTCAATGAACTCCCAGTATACTTTATCATTCCCAGCAAACATCAGACGAGGGTCTCCCTGAAAAACAGAAGGAGAAAAACAATTGAAAATAATCATGTTAACATTGCAACATGTTGTCTTTAAGAAACCTAAGTGAGCCAGTTATCATGAGAAATAAATTTTACAATCTGGGCACCTTCACAATCAGAACAGAATTTATCATCTCAATATCATTTGAAACACAATCAATAATAGAAGTCAGGAGAATAATGAAGAAATGATCACTAACTACAGGTCTAGACATTTCACATTTGTCAAGAAAATTCTCCTAGTTGATACGTCGAGAAGAACTGCTTCGAGAACAGTTCTAAGGAGAATTTGAAAATATAACAATGTTGGGGCTTAAACTAATATCGACAAGCAGGATTGCATTCTTGTACAGTGATGCAGCACCAACTTGACATAAAGTGGGGTGGTGAATGGTCCTTCAGAAAACCATGGATCTGGCAAACTTTTTGGATTTCACAAGTCTTGGAGTCTCATTTTTTTAGTGGCTATGTGCATCTCACAGTGTTGATGCTGTCTAGGAGTCTAAATTTATTGTGAGGCTAAGGAAGTCTCAAAGAACAGATTTGTTTGTTTGTGTTTATAAATGACATCTGATCACATTAAAACACTGTGAAGTCTCAGTCTTGCAATTTAAAAAGTCAGCATGTCTCTGGCTTGGAAAAAAGTGCTAGCCAAGAGCACTAGGCTTGCCTTCTTGCAAAGTCTTGAACTTGCCATTCACCACCCCTAAAAAAAGCAAACTATTATTGTTAGAAGAAAGACATGGTGTCAGTTAGAAGAATTGAACGCATGGTTTATTAACTTTGATAGGTCTTTGAGTAGCTTACTGACCTCCTGTTCACTCTGTATAGTTTCAGTCTGAAGATGAGGAAAAGCTAGCCTGACATTTCTATGGAGGGATGTGCGCTCCTCCTTTGTCATCTTAGAGCCTAACACAAGATGAAATATGGAAATTGCTTCTAAGTCGCTAATCTTTCAGGAGTAATTTGACACCAATAAAAAAAATATGTCAGAATAACTTACTGCAGTAACACCCCGAGTAACACTGCAGGGACCTTTCTTATAGGTAAATTGGTTGTCATTAATATTCTTACCAACGTAGATCTTTTTGTCACTGTTTCTGTTGCTTTCAACAAACAAACCCAACTCCCTCAGTTCTTTTAACTTTGCATTTCCAAGACTTCTGTCCAAGTCTTTCAAAGCATTACTTTGTAGCTTCTCAAATGATTCTGAAATCTAAAAATTTACAAAGAAAATACATGTATGTCGTTAATATTTACCGCCTGCAAAAAGTCAATTAATCTCTAAGAGTTTAAAGGCCCAAATTTCAACCTACATATTTTAGAGTCATTGTTGTTTATTTTGTTTTTCTGTTACGCTAAATTTATATCAATTTAGGTGGACTACAGAGTAAGTGACAATGTTGTACCACCTACATAGGCCAAAGGATTTGCCAAACAAGATTATTTCACTTATCATGCAAAGAATTCATGATTATATTTAGATCAACATCTTTTAGCTTCTCTCTGAGAAACATGAATATATCCAAGGCAGGCTAATCAATCATTTTCTGAAGACATAATTTTGTTGTTGAACAGAATATTTGTATACATGCATGCAAAAATTATAGTGTACCCCTTGTAAACATAAAAATTGTGTGGATGATGAAAAAGGCCTTTTAAATGGTAAATTTACAGTCATCAGCCAAAAATTAAAATGTGTATTGATACAGCCATACCTGTGTTAGAAAAGGCATTTCCCTTTCCACAAGTGTACTCTTTTCCCCTGAACATTCCTGACTTCTCATGCACTCTTTATGCTTTCCATTGCCTTCATTGTCCTTTGCAGAAGAAATTATGCCGTTTTTTAGCTCTACAAGTTTCCCTTTAGTGTCAATTTCAGTAACAACAAAATCTTGCCACCTTCATTCAACAAGTTAAGCAAATAAACAAATCTGCGCCTACAATTATAATATTTTTACAAATATACATGTACACTTCTGCACAAAATAATGATTCTCGGTATTGAGATCAAAATTTCTCCCCAGTATGATTCGTACTCGTGTTGTTTTTTTCTATGCAACGAATGCTATATAATTGCGATTCAAGACTTCAACTCCAGACTAACGATTTGGATGTTAGTATGAAATACATGTACTCTTGCACGAATAAAGAAAGCCGCACGATTTGCGGTATTGTTTATTTCTACTGTTACGAATCCGAGGTATAAATTGTTTTCTCAAAAAATTCTTTGAGCGTCTTGAAATTCGAAACTTGAGCCTCGAAACTCGATTCTTGATTCTCGAAAGCATCGACCACCAAAATATACATACATAATTATACATCCTTTTCAATCATAATGTAGAAAAAAAAACCTGCCGCTGGTTTAACAGTCTTGGATCATGTGTACTAAAGGCATCCACAGTCAAGTGTCAATGGATACCCTCGATCTATACCCTCAATTGACCGTTGATGGATACTCGATCAACACCTCAGTTGACACTCCAGCAACACTCCATTGACATCTCGGTCAACAGTTGGTCGAAAGTCGACTAATTTTCAATCGATGCATATGAGTAGGTCAACATTCAGCCAACTATCCATCAACTGTTGATCAAGTGTCAATCGAGTGCCTTCCAAGTATCATTCGGGATGTTTATTGAGATGTCGATTGAAACCATCGATCGACACTTGAGCGTGGATACTTTTCGTACACATGATCTAGAGTCTTTTGATGGTGGTTTTTCTCTGTAACCAATCAGATTTTTACAAGTAACTTTGCCACTAGTTGGCCACAAGGTCTGTGTTGCCAGTTAACATATTAATTAATTGGATATATATGCGATTTTTAGAGTACTGGGATAATCAATGTTTTGTCATCTCTCAACTTCATTATGACTCCTCCCCCACCCACAAAGCCCCTACCCTCGACCAAATAGGTAAATTAGCAAAAATGAGCATGTGACATTACAGTTGACCACCGATAACTCGAACCCCCGGCTAACTCGAAGTAATTTCATTCCCTGCAGGCCATTTTCTATATAATTTTACCCTCGATAACTCGAACCTTTTACTACTTCCCTTGAAGGTTCGAGTTATCGGGAGTCGACTGTATTTCTGTCTACAAATCCAAACTTGCTGTCTCCAGTAGCACACTATACTTGACACTAGCTCATATAGTTCAGGATACGTTTGTTTGATTCGTCCCTTAAACCCCTGTAGATCAGAGCGAAGAAAGCACTCTGCACCGAACGACATGTTGAGATATCTCTTCCTCTCAGACACAATCAACAAAGTCAGGGTGAGGCCTGGCTACATAGCTACACCGCTGACCAAATTCATGTTGGGCTCACAAATAAGATGGCGGTAGAAGATGGCGGGTTTTCTTTTCTCTGACGCTTTGCGGGTTTAATTGCTTATTTTCAGCTATTTAGGAATGGCAATGGATATTCTTGAATGTGAATGGGGCTCATGTGAAGAAAAGTTTCGTTTGTCAGACTTTCACGACTTCAGAGAGCATTTTGAGGGGCATTTAAGGGGAATTTTGCCAGGATATCGACGAGGATTTTCCGACGACACCATCCCGGATAATTTTTCGTGCTATTGGCGAGATTGTGGTTGGGATTCACCCATTGATGCCGGCGATTTGATTCGCCATGTTTTCTTCCACGCTTTTCACGCCAGGATAAAGCTTGAAGGCTACAAAAAGCAACAAGAAATGAAACTGGCACCTTGTACTTTGGACAACCAGAGCCGAAATTTGCTGCCGGATATTCCCGAACCGTTTCTTTGCGAGTGGAGAGAATGCAGCGTGGAGTTTAACTGTCCAACGCTCTATTACAGACACGTAGACAGTCATGCATGGGCCGTGGATAAGACTTTGAAGGAAACAGGAGAAAATGGAAAGAAGAAATACTCTGTAACCTGCCAGTGGGAAGGTACAGTGTACATGTAAATTAAAATAACAGTAAATTAAAATCCTCGGTCTTAAAGGTCGTTTCACACCAAGGGACTCTGGAGCAATTCCCTTGAAGAGTTTTCACGAGGGGACTGGTTGAAGGGACCTTTGTTCTGTTTACACAAGGGGACCTATTCTGTAGGAACATAGCAAAATCCTAGGGCACAAGCACAGGTGCCCAAGCTGTAATTTTTTTTCACTCTGCGAAGTACAAAAAGCAAAACTGAAATAATTTATCATAAAACCAAGAATAATAATGAAATAAATACACCTAAACATATGTTGTTTATCTAAGTTATTCAGTGCATGTTACACTGTAGTTCTGATTTTGATTATGTTTTTTTATGTATCTGGATATGACTGACGAAGAAGCAAACTAGGGTCAAGAATTCTGTCAAGGTCTTCAACACACATGTGAATGACTGCAAAACTGTTTTTTTTCCTCCACTGGTGGGAAAATCAAGATCTAATTTCATCTATAAGAAAAAAATAAACACTGATCTGTGATTGGCTTATTTTCATTTGAATGCAAGACTTGTCCCACAGACAATTCACATGCTGGGTTTTGAGGGACAAGACTTGTGGAACAAGACCCTGGGACTTCTCCCTTCAATTCAAACTGTCTCAGTCATTTGCTAGACATCTTCTCAATCGAAACTAAAACTAACTGGATATAAAAATCCATGCCTCATTCCCAAACACTGCACTGTCACATTTGTGATTTTGTTTGCTTGAACATAGCAAATTATCACTGAGTTTGAGAATCCTGATTTATTAAATAGCTGAAATTCTAACAAGAATCTTTCCCATAAATAAAATATATTTTCTTTACCATGGCATAGAAAATGGACACGACATGACAATGATTTGCAGTAAGCATCCAAATCTTTGTGCAAAACATCAATGTTATTTTTTTAACTGCTTTTATTTCTTTTAGGATGTAATTTTACAACTGTAAATCACTACAAGCTGAAGGAGCATTGCCGAAGTCATACAAGAGAGAAAATTTTTGCCTGTATGACTTGCGGTGGTATGTTTGCAAACAAGGCAAAGTTTGTAGACCATGTGGTGCGACAGAATTCTTCTGGGTGTAAGTGGTTTTTCATCAAAGTTTTTCATTTCATGCATTCTCTTGATTTTAATGGCATCTTTGCTATTTACTTTATTGTAGATGAAAGCTTTCAGTGTTCACATTGTTTGAAGCACTGTGGGTCGGAGCGTATCTTGCGAGATCACATGCGACACCATGGTATGTTACAAATGGTAGTATTGTATATGTATAGTATGATGGCTTTGACAAATGTGTTGTTATCAATTGCCTCGGGAAATCTTTCAAGGATGTTTGTATAAATAAATTACAATATTAGAGAGGAAGCTTCATCAGCCTTAGCTGGTTCTCATGTGGGTCTTCTATCCTGGTGGAATTGGAATTTGAAGATGTTTATTTTGTGGAGGGAGGAAAACTGGAGAACCCAGAGAAAAACCCTCAGAGCAAGGCGAGAACCAACAACAAACTCAACCCACATAATTATAGCACCGGGCAGGAATCAAACCCGGGCCACATTGGTGGGAGGAAAGCGCTCTCACCACTGTGGCATCCCTGCTCCCCAAAGAAAAAGATCCTACCGAATCTGCATGAGGATCCTGCTACAAATTTTTGACAATCTTTATCAAAATTCCACAAGGATCTACGAAGATCTGTGTTGAAGTAACCTGACTTTTGATCTTGAAACTCAAATTTGTGGACAATTTCTGTTTTCATTGCAGTAAATAATGTGAAATGCCAGTTTTGTGACATGACCTGCCCAAATGCTTCTGCTTTAAAACAACACATCAAATTCAGGCATTCAGCAGAAAGACCTTTTAAATGTGATGTGTGCAGTTATACGTGAGTATCCTTAAACAGCCTGAAACTGCTGACAGTATTCAGTCAAGTCAATGTTTTTCAAGAAATTACTTCTTTGGCTGAAATATTTCACTGATTGTTTTCTGAATCTAGTGTTTCTCTTTTTAGCTGTAAAATGCAGTCAGACCTAAGACGGCATCGTGAATTCCACAATGCAGTTTTAGCATATCACTGTGATGTGGAGGGATGTAACTTCTCTGCCCGAGCCATGCAAACAGTGAAAAGACATCAGAAAGTTGATCACCAGGTTAGGAATTACAGTTCTCATAATTCATCAAGTTTCAACAAAGGAAACCATAATTGCAATGGTGTTTGGATATCTGAATTTAATTAGCGTAGATTTTTACAATTTTATTTCTCTGTTTTCTCTTAAGTTTTAGTTTTGATTGAGAGGATATATCAAACACTCAAGACAGTGTTTGACCATATTTCCAAACACCTTGAAGTTTGTCAAAAATACTCCACCATGCACGGTATTTCAACTTTCTTCTCGAAGTTTGAGATGTACATGTAGTCAAACACGGTCTTTCATGTTTGATATATCACTTGCACCCCTATTAAGAAGCCAGCTATTGAGCGGCCACCCCCTAAAATTTTGAGATATGTGTTCAGCGGGTTAGGAGAAAGGTTGTCGCATGGAAGTGTCAAGCCTACACAACAAGACTGAATGGTAGTTTGGGTATTCATTTGAATTTTGTGTATCAGTCTGGAGGAAATTTATAAATTTGTATTTTTGCATGTGAAATATTAACATGTAAAGTTTAAAAAATCTTAGAAAAGAAAAGAAAAAGCAAAAAACACCTTGGTTCACAAAGTCTGAAGAAAAAGAAAACCTAAGAAATGTTTGTCATGCTTTTATATCTGAATAAGTATTCAGCGCGGTCTAACTTTCGGGGTTGTTGTGTGCACTTTTACACTTTATTCTGACAACCTTTCTCGAAACAGCTGTATTGTTTGAAGGACTACTCTCCATCCCTTATGCACTCAATATGTTACATGTATGGTGGTTTAAAAACCTTGCAGTCCAATGATACTAGCCAGTAATCTATAGTCAGTTTTTTTTTTTAAATTTTTGATGTGTAAACTCTTGCTGTTTTTCCAGGGCATTGATGTGAACCGATACGAGTGCCATGTCTGTGGACAGCGGTATACAAGAGGTTCAGGGCTTACAAACCATCTGAAGAAAAAGCACAGTTTCAGCTGGCCAGCTGGTCACCCCAGGTTTAGGTTAGTTCACTGAGCATTGCTTAAAAATATTGAAAACAGGTGCCATGATAAGATCATACAAAAGTACTGGTTGATAGCTTTTTGAATGGTCACACACTATGGTTTTGTCTCTCAATTTAAAAGTTCAGACCACCTTGTTCAGCATAATACACAATTCCCTATGAAGGTGACTTATTCTGCAAGCAAGATCTCTGCTCGATGTAGTGTAGCTTCCATTTCAGTGTTCAGACATTAGGTATTAATCCAGGGTTTGAACCACCTGGTACAGTGTAATAAACATTGCCACATGAATGTGCTGCTCAATAGCTTTCATTTGAATGGTCATGAACTATGGTTTCACATTGTAAAAAAGTTGCTAATATGTGTGATTTTATTGTAATTTCAAAGTTATGGCAGTATAGCTATATGTAGTGTTCTTTCAGTTGCATTCTTGTTTGCATTTATTTAAGGTACAAAGAGTGTGACGATGGCATTTGTCGACTACAAACTGTGCGCTTTGAAAGTCTACATTTATCACAGTTGCTCAATGAACAAGAGGGTGAAGAGAGCATGGAAATGCCAGTGGCTGACTCCCCCCTGGATAGTATTGAATCTCCAGCAATGTCAGGGGGGTCACCAGAAACATCTGGGGCAGAGTCTCCTAGTTCAAACACAGGAGACCAACCTGAAGACCTCAAATACCAGGAACTCCTTCAACAGTATGAGTTGAATGAAAATAGTGGCAATGCACAGGACAAAAGATATGCTGGGGGTGGACCAATAAGGAATTGTCCAGCCAGAAGAACTGCAGGGGCTCACCCTTATGAGAGGCCGAGCTCTCCTGAACTGGATTTACCGCAGACTCTGTTGGATCTTCAGGATGCTGCAATCAGGCTAGCCAATGGACAGAAATAATGAACATTTACATGAACCAACAAAAGAATGCCAAGATCCCATTTGAGAAATTTTGTAAAAAAAATTATGTACAGTAGGCTGTGTCACATGAAAGTGCTGCTCATCAGCTTCTATTTTAAATTCCACAGACATGAATTAAAACAACTGCCCTGTAAGCAAAATTAACAGGAACGCTTGAAAGAGGTATTGCTGTAAATTTTTATGAGTCCTGTAGTAATTTGACAAGCCCTACTCTGCTTAGGGTGAGTCAAAATGAGAACTATGAGTAAAAATGTACAATGATACTACACGCTGTGATGTCTAATGCAAGATTTATTATGCATTTTTCTTTCCTGTTAACGAAACTTTTAACCCTGTTTCGCCTTGCACGCACTCACACAAATTAAGGAGACTTAATCGC